>NC_088408.1:2607892-2667892 GCF_034236695.1 Oncorhynchus nerka | reverse complement strand
TAGGCTAATGTTAGCAGTGTGGTTAGGGTTAGGCTAATGTTAGCAGTGTGGTTAGGGTTAGGCTAATGTTAGCAGTGTGGTTAAGATTAGGGTTAGGCTAATGTTAGCAGTGTGGTTAAGGTTGGGGTTAGGGTTAGGCTAATGTTAGCAGTGTGGTTAAGGTTGGGGTTAGGCTAATGTTAGCAGTGTGGTTAAGATTGGGGTTAGGCTAATGTTAGCAGTGTGGTTAAGGTTGGGGTTAGGCTAATGTTAGCAGTGTGGTTAAGGTTGGGGTTAGGCTAATGTTAGCAGTGTGGTTAAGGTTGGGGTTAGGCTAATGTTAGCAGTGTGGTTAAGGTTGGGGTTAGGCTAATGTTAGCAGTGTGGTTAAGGTTGGGGTTAGGCTAATGTTAGCAGTGTGGTTAAGGTTGGGGTTAGGCTAATGTTAGCAGTGTGGTTAAGGTTGGGGTTAGGCTAATGTTAGTAGTGTGGTTAAGGTTAGGGTTAGGCTAATGTTAGCAGTGTGGTTAAGGTTAGGGTTATGCTAATGTTAGCAGTGTGGTTAAGGTTGGGGTTAGGCTAATGTTAACAGTGTGGTTAAGGTTGGGGTTAGGCTAATGTTAGCAGTGTGGTTAAGGTTGGGGTTAGGCTAATGTTAGTAGTGTGGTTAAGGTTGGGGTTAGGCTAATGTTAGTAGTGTGGTTAAGGTTGGGGTTAGGCTAATGTTAGCAGTGTGGTTAAGGTTAGGGTTATGCTAATGTTAGTAGTGTGGTTAAGGTTGGGGTTAGGCTAATGTTAGCAGTGTGGTTAAGGTTGGGGTTAGGCTAATGTTAGTAGTGTGGTTAAGGTTAGGGTTAGGCTAATGTTAGCAGTGTGGTTAAGGTTGGGGTTAGGCTAATGTTAGCAGTGTGGTTAGGGTTAGGCTAATGTTAGCAGTGTGGTTAGGGTTAGGCTAATGTTAGCAGTGTGGTTAAGGTTGGGGTTAGGCTAATGTTAGTAGTGTGGTTAAGGTTAGGGTTAGGCTAATGTTAGCAGTGTGGTTAAGGTTAGGGTTATGCTAATGTTAGCAGTGTGGTTAAGGTTGGGGTTAGGCTAATGTTAGTAGTGTGGTTAAGGTTAGGGTTATGCTAATGTTAGCAGTGTGGTTAAGGTTGGGGTTAGGCTAATGTTAGTAGTGTGGTTAAGGTTAGGGTTAGGCTAATGTTAGCAGTGTGGTTAAGGTTAGGGTTATGCTAATGTTAGTAGTGTGGTTAAGGTTAGGGTTAGGCTAATGTTAGCAGTGTGGTTAAGGTTAGGGTTAGGGTTAGGCTAATGTTAGCAGTGTGGTTAAGGTTGGGGTTAGGCTAATGTTAGCAGTGTGGTTAAGGTTGGGGTTAGGCTAATGTTAGTAGTGTGGTTAAGGTTGGGGTTAGGCTAATGTTAGCAGTGTGGTTAAGGTTGGGGTTAGGCTAATGTTAGCAGTGTGGTTAAGGTTGGGGTTCAAATCAGACTTTGTGGTTGTGGTAACTAGTGATGACCCATCACTTGGCAACCTTGCCATGGGGCAAATTAAAATAGGGATTGCTCATTTTCGACCATTGACCCTAAAGAGAATTCTCTACCAACCTGGGGCACAGGGCCATGCAAAATGAAGTCGTCCATCTCTTCACTATACACTCCAAACCATTCAATAGCTAGGCTATCCATATTACCAAACAGTTCAATAGCTAGGCTATCCATATTACCAAACCATTCAATAGCTAGGCTATCCATATTATCAAAATGTTCAATAGCTAGGCTATCCATATTACCAAACAATCCAATAGCTAGGCTATCCATATTACCAAACCATTCAATAGCTAGGCTATCCATATTACCAAACAGTTCAATAGCTAGGCTATCCATATTACCAAACCATTCAATAGCTAGGCTATCCATATTACCAAACCATTCAATAGCTAGGCTATCCATATTACCAAACCATTCAATAGCTAGGCCATCCATATTACCAAACCATTCAATAGCTAGGCTATCCATATTACCAAAACATTCAATAGCTAGGCTATCCATATTACCAAACAGTTCAATAGCTAGGCTATCCATATTACCAAACCATTCAATAGCTAGGCTATCCATATTACCAAACCGTTCAATAGCTAGGCTATCCATATTACCAAACCATTCAATAGCTAGGCTCGGGGCTCCCGACTGGGGCAGCGGTCTAAGGCACTGCATCACAGTGAGGCGTCACTACAGACCCTGGTTTGACCCTAGTCTGTATCACAACCGTGATCAGGAGTACCATAGGCACAATTGGCCCAGCGACATCCTGTTTAGGGTTTGGCCGGGTTATGCGGTCATTGTAAATAAAGACTGTAGAAACATTGCTAAGGCAGGTGTGAATGAATCCCAGCGTCAGTTGACTACACAATGTTTAGGTTTTCCACTTCAGGATGTTTTTATACTGCAAATGACTTCAGTGGTTAAACATTGATAATATCAGGACTGAAGCTTAACCCCAAATTTCTGTCTAAATTCACCCCAACGTTCTGTCTAAATTAACCCCAGAATTTTGTTTAAATTCACCCCAACGTTCTATCTAAATGAACCCCAAAATTCTGTCTAAATTCACCCCAAAATTATGTCTAAATTCACCCCCAAATTCTCTCTAAATTCATCCCCAAATTCTCTCTAAATTCACCCCAACATTCTGCCTAAATTAACCTCAACATTCTGTCTAAATTAACCCCTGACATTCTGTCTAAATTAACCCCTGACATTCTGTCTAAATTAACCCCTGACATTCTGTCTAAATTAACCCCTGACATTCTGTCTAAATTAACCCCTAACGTTCTGTCTAAATTAACCCCTAACGTTCTGTCTAAATTAACCCCTAACGTTCTGTCTAAATTCACCCCAACATTCTGTCTAAATTCACCCCAACGTTCTGTCTAAATGAACCCCAACATTCTGTCTAAATTCACCCCAATGTTCTGTCTAAATGAACCCTTATCTTTCTGTCTAAATTCACTACAACGTTCTCTCTAAATGAACCCCTAACTTTCTGTCTAAATTAACCCCAAAATTCTCTCTAAAATAATGCCAACATTCTGTCTAAATGAACCCCAGAATTCTGTTTAAATTCACCCCAATGTTCTATCTAAATGAACTCCAACATTCTGTCTAAATTCACCCCAACATTCTGTCTACATGAACCCCTAACTTTCTGTCTAAATTAACCCCAAAATTCTGTCTAAATTCAACCCAAAATTCTGTCTAAATTCACCCCAAAATTATCTCTAAATTAACGCCAAAATTCTGCCTAAATTAACCTCAACATTCTGTCTAAATTAACCCCTGACATTCTGTCTAAATTAACCCCTAACGTTCTATCTAAATTACCCCTAACGTTCTGTCTAAATGAACCCCAACATTCTGTCTAAATTAACCCCTAACGTTCTGTCTAAATGAACCCCAACATTCTGTCTAAATTCACCCCAACGTTCTGTCTAAATTCACCCCAACGTTCTGTCTAAATGAACCCTTATCTTTCTGTCTAAATTCACCCCAACATTCTGTCTAAATGAACTCCTAACTTTCAGTCTAAATTAACCCCAAAGTTCTGTCTAAATGAACCCCAAAATTCTCTCTAAAATAATGCCAACATTCTGTCTAAATTAACCCCTGACATTCTGCCTAAATTAACCCCTAACGTTCTGTCTAAATGAACCCCAACATTCTGTCTAAATGAACCCCAACATTCTGTCTAAATTCACCCCAACATTCTGTCTAAATTCACCCCAACATTCTGTCTAAATTAACCCCTATCTTTCTGTCTAAATTCACCCCAATGTTCTATCTAAATTAACCCCAAACGTTCTGTCTAAATTCACCACAACATTCTGTCTAAATGAACCCCCAACTTTCTGTCTAAATTAACCCCAAAATTCTCTCTAAAATAATGCCAATATTCTGTCTAAATGAACCCCAGAATTCTGTCTAAATTCACCCCAACATTCTATCTAAATTAACCCCCAACGTTCTGTCTAAATTCACCCCAACGTTCTGTCTAAATTAACCCCTAACTTTCTGTCTAAATTAACCCCAAAATTCTGTCTAAATTAACCCCAAAATTCTCTCTAAAATAATGCCAACATTCTGTCTAAATGAACCCCAACATTCTGTCTAAATTCACCCCAACGTTCTGTCTAAATTCACCCCATAATTCTCTCTAAATTAATGCCAACATTCTGTCTAAATTAACCCCAACATTCTGCCTGAATTAACCTCAACATTATGTCTAAATTAACCCCTGACATTCTGTCTAAATTAACCCCTAACATTCTAACGTTTTGTCTAAATTAACCCCTAACTTTATGTCTAATTTAACCCCAATATTCTGTCTAAATTAACCGCAAAATTCTCTCTAAATTAACCCCTAACATTCTGTCTAAATTCCCCCCAACATTCTGTCTAAATTCACCCCAACGTTCTGTCTAAATTAACCCCAACATTCTGTCTAAATTCACCCCAACGGTCTGTCTAAATGAACCCCTAACTTTCTGTCTAAATTCACCCCAAAATTCTGTCTAAATTCACCCCAAAATTCTGTCTAAATTCACCCAAAAATTCTGCCTAAATTAACCTCAACATTCTGTCTAAATTAACCCCTGACATTTTGTCTATATTACCCCTCAACATTCTATGTAAATTAAACCCTAACATTCTGTCTAAATTAAACCCTAACATTCTGTAATCTCGGCCAGGCCTGTTTTGCACCATCAAAGTTTTACTGTCATTTTGTCCTGTTTATCAGTTCGTCGGTCCATAAGAAGCTGATCTTGGGGAATGTTGGACAAATCTGAACCATATTTGTGTTGCATGGGGCGCGGCGAGGTTCAGAGAGGGGAAGTATAAGTCTAGCAGTCTTTATGTCCTCTGTAACACAATGTGTCAGGGCTTTAAACTTTATATATCTCCCACATCCTCAACACACAGCCGCCACACACACACAGGCATAAACCAGCACACATCACACACACTCACCACGCACTCGCACCCATACCTCTCACAGAAATATCAAAATGTCCATTATCTACATAGATGCATGAATTGTAAAGTCAAGTTAGGGGGCTAACTGTGCTGGCCGGTTTAGTAAAGACCCAGAATATAAATTAACTGCAGTTAAACCTTTTTCAGAACACAGAAGGGCGTGGCAGAGTTTGGCGAGGAGAGGAGAGAAGAGGAGAGGAGAGGAGAGGAGAGGAGAGGAGAGGGAGAGTGAAAGGAGAGGAGAGGAGAAGAGAAGAGAGGAGAAGAGAAGAGAAGAGAGGAGAGGGAAGAGGGAGGAGAGGAGAGGAGAGGAGAGGAGAGGAGAGGAGAGGAGAGGAGAGGAGAGGAGAGGGTATAGTGGGTGTAGAGGGTAGAGAGGGTGTAGAGGGTATAGTGGGTGTAGAGGGTAGAGAGGGTGTAGAGGGTAGAGAGGGTGTAGAGGGTATAGAGGGTGTAGAGGGTAGAGAGGGTGTAGAGGGTAGAGAGGGTGTAGAGGGTAGAGGGTGTAGAGGGTAGAGAGGGTATAGTGGGTGTAGAGGGTAGAGAGGGTGTAGAGGGAAGAAAGGGTGTAGAGGGTAGAGAGGGTGTAGAGGGTAGAGAGGGTGTAGAGGGTAGAGAGGGTGTGGGGGTAGAGAGGGTGTAGAGTGTAGAGAGGGTAGAGGGGGTGTAGAGAGGGTGTGGAGGGTAGAGAGGGTGTCAAGTGTAGAGAGGGTAGAGGGGGTGTGGAGTGTAGAGAGGGTGTAGAGGGTAGAGATGCCCTCTACAGTAGAGAGGGCGTGGAGAGGGTAGAGATTCCCTCTACAGTAGAGAGGGTAGAGATTCCCTCTACAGTAGAGAGGGTAGAGATTCCCTCTACAGTAGAGAGGGCGTAGAGAGGGTAGAGATGCCCTCTACAGTAGAGAGGGCGTGGAGAGGGTAGAGATTCCCTCTACAGTAGAGAGGGTGTAGAGAGGGTAGAGATGCCCTCTACAGTAGAGAGGGTGTAGAGAGGGTAGAGATGCCCTCTACAGTAGAGAGGGTGTAGAGAGGGTAGAGATGCCCTCTACAGTAGAGAGGGTGTAGAGAGGGTAGAGATGCCCTCTACAGTAGAGAGGGTGTAGAGAGGGTAGAGATGCCCTCTACAGTAGAGAGGGTGTAGAGAGGGTAGAGATGCCCTCTACAGTAGAGACGGTGTAGAGGGTAGAGATGGTGTAGAGGGTGTAGAGAGGGTAGAGAGACACGTTATGAATCACCTTCTTTTGAAACACTTAGAACATCAAAGTCTCGGACAGAGTTTCTAAACATTCTGGAAAAAGAGTTTAAAATGATTCATGAAACAGTCTTCTTCTCAGGGTAATAATAGTATAGTTATGCCCTCAGAAGTTTACCCACTGTCCAGCGTCAACCGATTTAAATATATCTGTTAGTTTCCTATGCTGTCATCCGTGGGAAATCACATTGAGACAAAATGCCATGTTAACGTGAAAAGCACAACAGGCCAGCATGGCAAAAATCCCGTCTTAGTCTTGAGACTAACTGACAAAGTAGAAACAGTAGTGTGTGTGTGTGTGTGTGTGTGTGTGTGTGTGTGTGTGTGTGTGTGTGTGTGTGTGTAAAGGAGAGGTCACTTAGCCATTTGCTCACCACAGAAGTGCATGACGTGTCTACAGAGGCAAAGTGTGCCTATTAATTCCAACAGTCATATATCCCGTCTCAGACCCTGTTACAAACGTCTGTGTTATGAAATAAAATTTAAAAAACATTGTTTAATTAAGAAGTTAAACGTAGGAACAATGACGTGACATGAGAGAGCGAACTGACGTTTCCCATCGGCCTCAGTTTCTACTTTCAATATTCCAATTTCAATTTCCCATTAAAAATAAAATTCCCTTTACAGGATTTGCCTTTTTTGGGGGGGAGGGGAGGGGGGGGTGAAATAAGTAAGGGAAAATAAACGAGGGGCTACGCGTTCAGTGGAACACAATGAACAACGTGGAAGTTGCATTATTTTCCAGAGAACGCATCGAGCCCCAAGTTGATTCTCCCTTTTATACCCTGGCTATAATCTAACACGTCGTGTTCACCACCCAACGAAGTAGCTAGCAATTATACTAGCAATTATACTAGCTACAGTAGTTGTCGTGGTAACCAAACAAACAGACCTGCTAGTTTAGTTAACCAAACCGTCAGTCCTTTTGCTTGCTATTATGAACATCTAGTTCAACAACGCCAATAATGTTTTCGATTCAACTTCTGCTTTCAAAAGCAGCTCAAAACGTAGAACATGTAAAAAAACTGAAGCCATTGAATTCTACCGTGCTGATATACCGTGCATTATAAGGAAATAATGCACACTTTAGAATGCCCTTCAAGCCAATCAGAAACAAGTGTTCAACAATGCCATGGTTTAAGTCTAAATAAATGTCTAAATTTGCCAACGGTTCTCTATAGTCTGCTGCAATGTAAGGGGAGTAAATGTGTTGGTGCTCATTTTTCCCGTTTGTTGTCTTCATTGATCGTGTTAATAATTAACTAGCAAAATTAGCGATTCAAAATGTAGACTCATTAATTTGTCAAGTTATCTTTACAATGTGAATGTATTAAATTCTGAAAAACCTTTATTCCCGTTTGTTTTGTAAGCTGTTTTCTGTGCCGGAGCGTCCTTCCTCCAGCCTGACGGTAGTCTACACTCTTAGGGAAAAAAAGGTTCCTTAATTATCGAAAAAGCGTTTCATTGCTTGCTTCGTACATGGTTCTTCTATATAGAACTCTTTGATCAGAACCCTAGAGGTTATTATTCACAGAACCAAAGCAGTTCCACATTGAACCCTGCTTGGGCAATTTAGGAATTAATCCTACTACTATTAATAAATACTAATATTTTGAGGTAAGAATATAATTTAATGAACAGTTTAAAAAAATGAACAAAAGAATAGCAACGTGTTTTTTAAAATTTTATTATGTATTGTCATTATGTTCTAACATATACTGAAGAAAAATGTAAATGGAAGATTCAACGATTTTACTGAGTTACAGTTCATATAAGGAAATCAGTCAATTGAAATAAATAAATTAGGCCCTAATCTATGGATTCACATGATGGGCAGCCAGGCCCAGCCAATCAGAATACCCCACAAAAGGGCTTTATTACAGACAGAAATACTCTTCAGTTCCATCAGCTGTCTGGGTGGCTGGTATCAGACGATCACGCAGCTGAAGAAGCCGAATGAGGAGGTCCTGTGCTGGAGTAGTTACACGTGGTCTCTGAGGCCGGCTGCCAAATTCTCTAAAAACAACTTTTGGAGGCGGCTTATGGTAGAGAAATGAACTTGAAATGCTCTGACAACAGTTCTGGTGGACATTCCTGCAGTCAGCATTCCAATTGCATTCCAATGTGTATTTTGCTCCTTTCACAACACCCCCAAACAGTAGACCTCATACATACAGCTGAGGCAAACACAGGTTCAAGCTTTATAACCCCCCCACACTGTGGGGTTAAGGGCCTTGCTCAAGGGCCTGTCGGTAAGGGAATGTCAATTCCGCCTGCTCCCCTGTGTCTGTTTCCTACCTGACTCCCCTCCCCTCCCCAGCTGTCTGTCTGTCTGTTTCCTACCTGACTCCCCTCCCCTCCCCAGCTGTCTGTCTGTCTGTTTCCTACCTGACTCCCCTCCCCTGCCCAGCTGTCTGTCTGTCTGTTTCCTACCTGACTCCCCTCCCCTCCCCATCTGTCTGTCTGTTTCCTACCTGACTCCCCTCCCCTCCCCAGCTGTCTGTCTGTCTGTTTCCTACCTGACTCCCTCCCTGCCCAGCTGTCTGTCTGTCTGTTTCCTACCTGACTCCCTCCCCTCCCCAGCTGTCTGTCTGTCTGTTTCCTACCTGACTCCCTCCCCTGCCCAGCCGTCTGTCTGTCTGTTTCCTACCTGACTCCCCTCCCTGCCCAGCTGTCTGTCTGTCTGTTTCCTACCTGACTCCCTCCCCTCCCCAGCTGTCTGTCTGTCTGTTTCCTACCTGACTCCCTCCCCTCCCCTCCCCAGCTGTCTGTCTGTCTGTTTCCTACCTGACTCCCCTCCCCTCCCCAGCTGTCTGTCTGTCTGTTTCCTACCTGACTCCCCTCCCTCCCCAGCTGTCTGTCTGTCTGTTTCCTACCTGACTCCCTCCCTCCCCAGCTGTCTGTCTGTCTGTTTTCTACCTGACTCCCCTCCCCTCCCCAGCTGTCTGTCTGTCTGTTTCGTACCTGACTCCCCTCCCCTCCCCAGCTGTCTGTCTGTCTGTCTGTTTCCTACCTGACTCCCCTCCCCAGCCCGCCGGTGACTCAGTAGCTCACCGCTCCCTGTGTGTTCACTTCCAGTCTGAGTCCTGACGCTGCTTTTCCCTTCATTCGGGTCCTGGACAAAGCATTGTAACGACGAGACTAGTCTACATTAGGGGACACATTTATAGAGACAGAAGACCACAGATAATGTGAATGTCAACGGTTTTGCAGTTCGCCACGTGCTTGAGCGACAGAAGGCATGCGGGGAGACTATCCTGCTGTGATCTGATGGACTGTAGCGAGAGGGAATCAACCCGACTGCCACAATGTTCATTTGTAATGTTAAAAAGTCCTGGCCTGTATGGGGAATGGACGGCATCTCGGTATGTATTTATTTAGAGCATGTAGTGCCTCTATTGGGGGTTTCCTGCTTGTAGGCACTGTTATATGACACTTTTAATCATACAACGATATTCATAAAACTGTTAAACTGGTTACACGTGTAGGCTATAATATGTATTTAATATTAAACCCGTCATCAGAGCGGCATGTCCTCTGTAGCATCAGTAACCTAACCGGTAACATATTGGTCATTGGTAGATGGGGAAGGGCACCAATAGGTCCCGGAGACACCACGTGGTGTGTCATCAGCACGTTAAGCGCCGGGCACCGGATAGATACCCTATATAAACCACAAACCGTCAGCAAGAGGCACCGGGAAGCCCGGCCTCCTTTCCGCAGCACGGTATCATGGCTACTAAACCTAAACATGGAGACGACTTTCCCCTTTATCTCACCGACTCACAGCTTGTATCTAATCCAACCACAGTTTAACCCTGTCATATAGGCTACATTAATGCATTAACGATTGTGTTACATGGGCTAGGTTGGGAATACATTTGGCTGATGTACATTTTGTTGAAATATATATACTACTGGCAATAAACAACATTGTAGAAGATTGTTCAAATCCGTTTTCGCACGTTTATTCTCGTGCCTTTGAACGTGTTCTGTACATGTAATCGCCCGCAGGCTCGAGGGCTTTTTCAATTTGGCACAAAGACCCGCAGACGCACCTGGAGCCGCTGACTACTGAAGGGAGAGTTTTGTGTTTTGTTTCTTTTAGTAGGTTAATTATAGATTATTTTGGATTTTTTTTATTTTATATCAGACTTAATTAAATTCACACATGATGAAATCGGTCTGGTGTTTTGACGCGGACTTAACAATGAATATGTCCTAAAAAAAATCCAACTCGCCCGTTCAGATGTGGTTTTGTAGCTGGAGACGGTTTTATTTTGAGGCACCGAGGCGCCCAGGGAACTCTGCAGTGGAGAGACATTTAGCGAGTCCCATTTTCCGTTGTCCCGAGAGCTGAAGTTTCTCAACTGCGTCGAGCAGACAGACAGACTGGCTGAGTCGCTAAGGAGGAGAGGAGAGGAGAACTGGCGTGTGGTCTTGACTCTTTCCAGTATCTAGAGGCTGTGCTGTAACCTAGTCTGTTGTAATGCGCATTCCCGTAGATCCCAGCGCCACGCGGAGGTTTAGCCCGCCGTCCGGTAGCCTCCAGCCGGTCCCGGCCAAGATGAACGAGCTCAACACGCCGACCGGGACCGGGCAGCAAGACAGCACGGTGCCAAGGCTGCGCCTGCAGGAGAACCGGAGCATGGCGGAGATCATAGCGGACCACCCGGCGGAACTGGTCCGGACTGACAGCCCAAACTTCCTCTGCTCGGTTTTACCGTCTCACTGGCGCTGCAACAAGACGCTGCCTGTCGCCTTCAAGGTAAATTACATTATCTTTATAACTTTATACACTCTCTTTATACATATTTATATGTTATATTAAATATATCTGGGAAAAACAACCTTTACACTACTTAACTTCAAATATGTTGTAGGCCTACGTAGCAACGGGGAGAAAACGTCTTCTTTTAAATTTCTGTACCGGGGGGTTTGGGCCGGGAAAATTAATGTGTTTATGTTTTATAAAATAGTAGGCTATTGCTCTGCCATAAAATTAGTTTTACAAATTATAATAATAATTTGTGTTCGGCCTATTCCTATAATATTTGTGTTCGCTATAGCAGGTCTGCAGATGTGGCTGGTTTCTTTAAACAGATTTGGATTGAGGAGAGCAGAGCAGACAAGAGTCGCGTGCTTCGTAGAGGATTTAATTAACAAAGCGTTATTGTGTAAACCTGATAATTAACAAAGCGTTATTGTGTAAACCTGATAATTAACAAAGCGTTATTGTGTAAACCTGATAATTAACAAAGCGTTATTGTGTAAAGCTGATAATTGGGAGCAGCGGGGCGTGAAATTGAGACATCTTGTGTATGTTAACTTTCATCAACTACATATTTTAAAACCAATGTTCATGACACATCTCTGTTATTGTCTCAGCCGTTGGGAGACAGACAGATAGACAGACTGGTGTTATTAATCACAGCGCCTTTAAAGATATGATATACACCTCACGCTTACTGAAATAATTATATTTTTCACCACTCAAATGAACTTCGAAATTGAGGGACATTTTACACATTTGCTGTCCTAATTGTAATTAAATTCGAAAACATAATTACATCAAATGAAATGCAGGCATACAGCTACCGTTATATATACGGTGTCCTAAATAAACACGAAAATAGATGCGTTTGATGAAAATATTTCTAAATATTTCAATTTAGGTCTAGATTTTTTTTCCACAATTATACAACTTCATCTGTTCCTTGTAAATATATATTCATTTAATTACGGATGTTGATTTAACATATAGGCCTAGAGCATTACCGGGAACACCAAACTCATATAACTCATCCTTTAATTTTGCTGCGTAAAAAAATAATTATACACAAAATAAATAATATATACAATAATTTTCGTCTGATAATGTTTTCTATTTTTTTCTTCCAATGAATACCTTTTTTTGCCGTTCAATGTAGGCCTATTTTGTTGTCAATGTCATCACAGGCCGCAAAGCGTGCGTGCTGAACGTTGTTCAAATCCCAGTCAAATCATATTAATATAACTAAAACACTGATAGAAGATTAATCTGTACATTAAACGATCGTGTTTCTAAGTATTTATTTGGTGTTGACAATACGTTCTAATTTCACCCCATGGTCATTAACATGGTTTTATTATTACATATCGCTGTTACCTGTTAGACTACCGGCGGGCCGTAGTTCCACCTGTAATTATGTTTATTCACCTGTAATCAGATGGTATAGAGCTAGCCTCCAGCTATCTCGGTTTACACACTATAATGTTCAAACGTCCTACTCACTGACACGATGGAGAAGATATTGACATGTATATATAAAAATACAAAATATAAGTTTGAAAAGAGATTTAGAAATATAATTTAAAAAATAGGATTAATCCCATGTAGAACAGAACCATTGTAATATAGTGTCAGTGAGAAGGCCTCATCCTCAGCCCAACCACCTTTCTACCGAGTCTATTTACTACTATATGGGCTAGTATCATTACATGTCCTACTTTAGTTCTGCGTTGTTGAGAAAGGGCTCGTCAGTCAGCATTTCACTGTTAAAGTTTACACCTGTTGTATTCTGTGCTTGTGATAAATAAAATGTGATTGGATTTGAAAGCTCCTTAGGGAAATCTATACCTTTAAACTATCTTGGGCAGTTAATAAAAAAATAAACAACTGAATTGTAACATACATGTAATATAGTAATAGTATAAATACAATTTTTGCCTCTTTTAGTTTCTCCCAGTATCAGGTTATATTCAGTTTCTCCCAGTATCAGGTTATATTCAGTTTCTCCCAGTATCAGGTTATATTCAGTTTCTCCCAGTATCCGGTTAGTTTCAGTTTCTCCCAGTATCAGGTTATATTCAGTTTCTCCCAGTATCCGGTTAGTTTCAGTTTCTCCCAGTATCAGGTTATATTCAGTTTCTCCCAGTATCCGGTTAGTTTCAGTTTCTCCCAGTATCAGGTTATATTCAGTTTCTCCCAGTATCAGGTTAGTGTCAGTTTCTCCCAGTATCCGGTTAGTTTCAGTTTCTCCCAGTATCAGGTTATATTCAGTTTCTCCCAGTATCCGGTTAGTTTCAGTTTCTCCCAGTATCAGGTTATATTCAGTTTCTCCCAGTATCCGGTTAGTTTCAGTTTCTCCCAGTATCCGGTTAGTTTCAGTTTCTCCCAGTATCAGGTTATATTCAGTTTCTCCCAGTATCCGGTTAGTTTCAGTTTCTCCCAGTATCAGGTTATATTCAGTTTCTCCCAGTATCCGGTTAGTTTCAGTTTCTCCCAGTATCCGGTTAGTTTCAGTTTCTCCCAGTATCAGGTTATATTCAGTTTCTCCCAGTATCCGGTTAGTTTCAGTTTCTCCCAGTATCAGGTTATATTCAGTTTCTCCCAGTATCCGGTTAGTTTCAGTTTCTCACAGTATCCGGTTAGTTTCAGTTTCTCCCAGTATCAGGTTATATTCAGTTTCTCCCAGTATCCGGTTAGTTTCAGTTTCTCCCAGTATCCGGTTAGTTTCAGTTTCTCCCAGTATCAGGTTATATTCAGTTTCTCCCAGTATCCGGTTAGTTTCAGTTTCTCCCAGTATCAGGTTAGTTTCAGTTTCTCCCAGTATCCGGTTAGTGTCAGTTTCTCCCAGTATCAGGTTATATTCAGTTTCTCCTAGTATCAGGTCATTATAATGAGCGATCTAATGAGTTATTTCACCCCAAAAGGGTGAGGTATCAAAGGAAAGTTAGGCACCATTTTGTGTGGAGGCTCCGTTCTGTGCTTAGTCATCTATGACATCCCAGCATCCAATCCTCTCCAGGTTGTGGGGTTGGGAGAGGTGACTGATGGGACGGTCGTAACAGTGATGGCGGGGAACGATGAGAACTACTCGGCCGAGCTGCGGAACGCATCGGGAGTGATGAAGAACCAGGTGGCTCGCTTTAACGACCTGCGCTTCGTGGGCCGCAGTGGACGGGGTCAGTGTCTATACTATCTGGATCTATATCTAACTGAATGTAGGCCGCATGTTAGTGTCTATACTATCTGGATCTATATCTAACTGAATGTAGGCCGCATGTTAGTGTCTATACTATCTGGATCTATATCTAACTGAATGTAGGCCGCATGTTAGTGTCTATACTATCTGGATCTATATCTAACTGAATGTAGGCCGCATGTTAGTGTCTATACTATCTGGATCTATATCTAACTGAATGTAGGCCGCATGTTAGTGTCTATACTATCTGGATCTATATCTAACTGAATGTAGGCCGCATGTTAGTGTCTATATCTTCATATCTACGTACAGTTGAAGTCGGAAGTCTACATACATACACCACCAAATACATTTAAACTCAGTTTTTCTCAATTCCGGACATTTAATCCAAGTAAAAATTCCCTATTTTAGGTCAGTTAGGATCACCACTTTATTTTAAGAATGTGAAACGTCAGAATAATAGTAGAGATAATTATTTATTTCAGCTTTTATTTCATCACATTCCCAGTGGGTCAGAAGTTTACATTACACTCAATTAGTATTTGGTAGCATTTCCTCAAATGTTTCGGGTAGCCTTCCACAAGCTTCCCACATTAAGTTGGGTGTATTTTGGCCCATTCCTCCTGACAGAGCCGGTGTAACTGAGTCAGGTTTGTAGGCCTCTTTGCTGGCACATGCTCTTTCAGCTCTGACCACAAATGTTCTATAGGATTGAGGTCAGGGCTTTGTGATGGCCACTCCCATACCTTGACTTTGTTGTCCTTAAGCCATTTTACCACAACTTTGGAAGTATGCTTGGGGTCAAAGTCCATTTGGAAGACCCATTTGCGACCAAGCTTTAACTTCCTGACTGATGTCTTGAGACGTTGCTTCAGTATATCCACATCATTTTCACCCTCATGATGCCATCTATTTTGTGAAGTGCACCAGTCCCTCCTGCAGCAAAGCACCCCCACAACATGATGCAGCCACCCCCATGCTTCACGGTTGGGATGATTTTCTTCGACTTGTAAGCCTCCCCCCTCATTCAGCAAAACAAGCCCCTAGTCTGCCTCAGATAGTCACTCAGCAAAACAAGCCCCTAGTCTGCCTCAGCTAGTCACTCAGCAAAACAAGCCCCTAGTCTGCCTCAGATAGTCACTCAGCAAAACAAGCCCCTAGTTTGCCTCAGCTTGTCACTCAGCAAAACAAGCCCCTAGTCTGCCTCAGCTAGTCACTCAGCAAAACAAGCCCCTAGTCTGCCTCAGATAGTCACTCAGCAAAACAAGCCCCTAGTTTGCCTCAGCTAGTCATTCAGCAAAACAAGCCCCTAGTCTGCCTCAGCTAGTCACACAGCAAAACAAGCCCCTAGTCTGCCTCAGCTAGTCATTCAGCAAAACAAGCCCCTAGTCTGCCTCAGATAGTCACACAGCAAAACAAGCCCCTAGTTTGCCTCAGATAGTCACTCAGCAAAACAAGCCCCTAGTTTGCCTCAGCTAGTCACTCAGCAAAACAAGCCCCTAGTTTGCCTCAGCTAGTCATTCAGCAAAACAAGCCCCTAGTTTGCCTCAGCTAGTCATTCAGCAAAACAAGCCCCTAGTTTGCCTCAGCTTGTCACTCAGCAAAACAAGCCCCTAGTCTGCCTCAGCTAGTCATTCAGCAAAACAAGCCCATAGTCTGCCTCAGATAGTCACTCAGCAAAACAAGCCCCTAGTCTGCCTCAGCTAGTCACTCAGCAAAACAAGCCCCTAGTTTGTTAGTTAGTTTTGGTTTAATTTTAAGATAGAAAATTCCTTGTTGCAGCCACTATTTAGCCTTTGTTGGACTATGGTGATGTTCTGTACATGAATACCCAAGGGTCCTACCGAGACACACTAGATACGCTCTACCAATCTGCTCTTAGATCTGTAACAAACACAAAACCCTCCTTAAACGTAAAATGACAGACTAACGTGTTACTCTACAAGGCCTTCTTAGGGAGGCTGCTAGTATATTTCAGCATTTTATTCAACCTACAGACTCATGGACACGACCGTCTGAGATCTCAAAATTGCATTTTATAAAATTTTCCAAACCCAAGAAGGGTAGGAGTGCTTTTAGCTTTGCTGCCCAGTCATTGTGGAGCATTTTACTAAAAGATTTAAAGCGAGATACTTTTATTTTGATGATTTATTTAATTCCTGGATTGGAGGACTCTCGACCACACACTGTTCACCTGTTGACCTGTTGACCACATACTGTTGACATGTTGACCACAAACTGTTGACCTGTTGACCACATACTGTTGACCTGTTGACCACAAACTGTTGACCTGTTGACCACATACTGTTGACCTGTTGACCACATACTGTTGACCTGTTGACCACATACTGTTGACCTGTTGACCACATACTGTTGACCACATATTGTTGACCTGTTGACCACTTACTGTTGACCTGTTGACCACATACTGTTGACCTGTTGACCACACACTGTTGACCTGTTGATCACATACTGTTGACCTGTTGACCACATACTGTTGACCTGTTGACCACATATTGTTGACCTGTTGACCACATATTGTTGACCTGTTGACCACACACTGTTGACCATATACTGTTGACCTGTTGACCACATACTGTTGACCACATGCTGTTGACCATATACTGTTGACCTGTTGACCACATACTGTTGACCACATGCTGTTGACCACATACTGTTGACCACATACTGTTGACCTGTTGACCACATACTGTTGACATGTGACCACATACTGTTGACCTTTTGACCACATACTGTTGACATGTTGACCACATACTGTTGACCATATACTGTTGACAATATACGATTGACCTGTTGACCACATACTGTTGACCACATATTGTTGACCTGTTGACCACATACTGTTGACCTGTTGACCACATACTGTTGACCTGTTGACCACATATTGTTGACCTGTTGACCACATACTGTTGACCACATACTGTTGACTTGTTGACCTGTTGACCACATACTGTTGACCACAAACTGTTGACCACATACTGTTGACATGTGATCACATACTGTTGTCCTGTAGACCACATGTTGTGGACCACATGCTGTTGACGACATACTATTGACCTGTAGACCACATACGGTTGACCACATTCTGTTGACCACATTCTGTTGACCACATACTGTTGACATGTGACCACATACTGTTGACCTGTTGACCACACACTGTTGACCACATACGGTTGACCACATTCTGTTGACCACATTCTGTTGACCACATACTGTTGACATGTGACCACATACTGTTGACCTGTTGACCACATACTGTTGACCACATACTTTTGACCACATACTGTTGATATGTGACCACATACTGTTGACCATATACTGTTGACAATATACTATTGACCTGTTGACCACAAACTGTTGACGTGTGGACCACATACTGTTGACCTGTTGACCACATAGTGTTGACCACATACTGCTGAACAAACACTGTTGACATGTTGATCACATAGTGTTGACCACATACTGTTAACCACATACTGTTGACCACATTCTGTGGACCACATTCTGTTGAACTGTTGACCACATACTGTTGACCTGTTGACCACATAGTGTTGACCACATGCGGTTGACCACATACTGGTAACCACATACTGTTGACCACATTCTGTTGAACTGTTGACCACATACTGTTGACCTGTTGACAACATAGTGTTGACCACGATCTGTCGACCACATGCTGTTGACCACATTCTGTCGACCACATGCTGTTGACCTGTTGACCACATACTGTTGACCTGTTGATCACATGCTGTTGACCACATACCGTTGACCTCAAAGCTGTTGACCACATACTGTTGACCACATGCTGTTGACCACATGCTGTTGACCACATACTGTTGACCACATGCTGTTGACCACATAGTGTTGACCACATGCTGTTGACCACATGCTGTTGACCACATACTGTTGACCACATGCTGTTGACCAAATACTGTTGACCACATGCTGTTGACCACATGCTGTTGACCACATGCTGTTGACCAAATACTGTTGACTTGTTGACAACATGCTGTTGACCACATACTGTTGACCACATGCTGTTGACCTGTTGACCACATGCTGTTGACCACATACTGTTGACCACATGCTGTTGCCCACATACTGTTGCCCACATACTGTTGACCACATACTGTTGACCAAATACTATTGACCTGTTGACCACATACTGTTGACCACATGCTGTTGACCACATACTGTTGACCACATGCTGTTGACCACATACTGTTGACCACATGCTGTTGACCACATGCTGTTGACCACATACTGTTGACCAAATACTATTGACCTGTTGACGACATACTGTTGACCACATGCTGTTGACCACATACTGTTGACCACATGCTGTTGACCACATACTGTTGACCACATGCTGTTGACCACATACTGTTGACCACATGCTGTTGACCACATGCTGTTGACCACATACTGTTGACCACATGCTGTTGACCACATGCTGTTGACCACATACTGTTGACCACATACTGTTGACCAAATACTATTGACCTGTTGACGACATACTGTTGACCACATGCTGTTGACCACATACTGTTGACCACATGCTGTTGACCACATACTGTTGACCACAGGCTGTTGACCACATACTGTTGACCACATGCTGTTGACCACATGCTGTTGCACACATGCTGTTGACCACATGCTGTTGACCACATGCTGTTGACCACATGCTGTTGACCACATGCTGTTGACCACATGCTGTTGACCACATACTGTTGACCACATGCTGTTGACCACATGCTGTTGACCACATACTGTTGACCACATGCTGTTGACCACATGCTGTTGACCACATGCTGTTGCACACATGCTGTTGACCAAATACACTACCGTTCAAAAGATTGGAGTCACGTAGAAATGTCCTTAGTTTTTGAAAGAAAATCAAATTTTTCGCCCTTTAAAATTGACAGAGCTTGAGAGGATCTGCAGAGAAGAATGGGAGAAACTCACCAAATACAGGTGTGCCAAGCTTCTAGCATCATACCCAAGAAGACTCAAGTCTGTTATTGTTGCCAAAGGTGCTTCAACAAAGCACTGAGTAAAGGGTCTGAATATTTATGTAAAAAAAATATATATTTTTTTTGACATTATGACATTTTAGTGTATTGTGAGTAGATTGATGAGGAAAAAAACAAACTATTTAATCAATTTTAGAATAAGGCTAAATTTAACTCAACAAAATGTGGAAATATTCAAGGGGTCTGAATACTTTCCAAATGCACTGTATCTATCTGAATTTAGGCCACAGTTAGGGTCTACATCTATATATCTGTTTTAAAATTATTCAATGTTCTGAATGTAAAACCAATGTTCATCCATCTACACACAATACCTCATAATGTCAAAGTAAAAACATGTTTTTAGACAACTTATTGATAATGAAATACAGAAATATCTCATTTACCTTATTATTATTCACACCCATGAGTCTGAAGCACCTTTGGCAGCGATTACAGCTGTGAGTCTTTCTGGGTAAGTCTCTAAGAACTTTCCACACCTGGATTGTTCAACATTTGGTCATTATTCTTTAAAAAATTCTTCAAGCTCTGTCAAATTGGTTGTTGATCATTGCTTGACAACCATTTTCAGGTCTTGACATAGATTTTTAAGTAGAATGTCAAAACTGTAACTCGGCCACTCAGGAACATTCCCTGTCATCTTGGTAAACAACTCCAGTGGAGATTTGGCCCTGTGTTTTAGATTGTTGTCCTGCTGAAAGGTGGATTATTCTCCTGAGGGAGAATGGTTGCCAGGCAACCAGGTTTTCCTCTACGATTTTGCCTGTGCATAGCTCCATTCGGTTTCTTTTTTATCCTGAAAATCTCAAGTCCTTGACTATTACAAGCATACCCATAACATGATGCAGCCGCCACTATGCTTGAAAATATTAAGTGTTTCCTGAGTAATGTGTTTTATTGGATTTTTCCCAAACATAACAATTTGTATTCAGTACAAAAATGTATTGCTTTGCCACATTTTGCAGTATTACATTATTGCCTTGTTGCAACCAGGATGACATTTTGGAATATTTTTATTCTGTACAGGCTTCCTTCTTTTCACTCTGTCCTTTAGGTTAGTATTGTGGAGTAACTACAATGTTGTTGATCCATCCTCAGTTTTCTCCTATCACAGCCATTAAACTCTGTAACTGTTTTAAAGTCCCCATTGACCTCATGGTGAAATCCCTGAGCGGTTTCCTTCCTCTCCGCCAACTGAGTTAGGAAGGACGCATGTATCTTTGTAGTGACTGGGTGTATTGATACACCATCCAAAGTGTAATTAATAACTTCACTATGCTCAAAGGGATATTCAATGTCCTCTTTTTATATTTTTACCCGTCTACCAATCGATGCCCTTCTTTGGGAGCCAATGGAAAAACCTCCTTGATCTTTGTGTTTGAATCTGTTTGAAATTCACTGCTCTACTGAGGGACCTTACAGATACTTGTATGTGTGGGGGTACGGAGATGAGGTAGTCATTCAAAAAATCATGTTAATTAAACACTATTATTGCACACAGAGTGAGTCCGTGCATCTTATTATTATAAGACTTTTCAGGCAAATTTCTCCTCCTGAATTGATTTACTAATTGACTCGAGACAAGTCCAAGTCCAAGTCCAGAACAGACACAGTACTACGGAGAGCCATGGCCACATGGAACTCTATTCCACAGTACTACGGAGAGCCATGACCACATGGAACTCTATTCCACAGTACTACGGAGAGCCATGGCTACATGGAAATCTATTCCACAGTACTACGGAGAGCCATGACTACA
Source organism: Oncorhynchus nerka (assembly GCF_034236695.1). Lineage (NCBI taxonomy): Eukaryota > Metazoa > Chordata > Actinopteri > Salmoniformes > Salmonidae > Oncorhynchus > Oncorhynchus nerka. Next base: position 2,646,853 of record NC_088408.1, on the reverse strand, counting down.
TGGAACTCTATTCCACAGTACTACATGGAACTCTATTCCACAGTACTACGGAGAGCCATGGCTACATGGAACTCTATTCCACAGTACTACGGAGAGCCATGACTACATGGAACTCTATTCCACAGTACTACGGAGAGCCATGGCTACATGGAACTCTATTCCACAGTACTACGGAGAGCCATGGCTACATGGAACTCTATTCCACAGTACTACATAGAGCCATGGCTACATGGAACTCTATTCCACAGTACTACATAGAGCGATGACTACATGGAACTCTATTCCACAGTACTACATAGAGCCATGGCTACATGGAACTCTATTCCACAGTACTACGGAGAGCCATGGCTACATGGAGCTCTATTCCACAGTACTACATAGAGCCATGGCTACATGGAACTCTATTCCACAGTACTACATAGAGCCATGGCTACATGGAGCTCTATTCCACAGTACTACGGAGAGCCATGGCTACATGGAACTCTATTCCACAGTACTACATAGAGCCATGGCTACATGGAACTCTATTCCACAGTACTACGGAGAGCCATGGCTACATGGAACTCTATTCCACAGTACTACATAGAGCCATGCCTACATGGAACTCTATTCCACAGTACTACGGAGAGCCATGACTACATGGAACTCTATTCCACAGTACTACATAGAGCCATGACTACATGGAACTCTATTCCACAGTACTACATAGAGCCATGCCTACATGGAACTCTATTCCACAGTACTACATAGAGCCATGGCTACATGGAACTCTATTCCACAGTACTACGGAGAGCCATGACTACATGGAACTCTATTCCACAGTACTACATAGAGCCATGGCTACATGGAACTCTATTCCACAGTACTACATAGAGCCATGGCTACATGGAACTCTATTCCACAGTACTACATAGAGCCATGGCTACATGGAACTCTATTCCACAGTACTACATAGAGCCATGGCTACATGGAACTCTATTCCACAGTACTACATAAAGCCATGGCTACATGGAACTCTATTCCACAGTACTACGGAGAGCCATGGCTACATGGAACTCTATTCCACAGTACTACGGAGAGCCATGGCTACATGGAACTCTATTCCACAGTACTACATAGAGCCATGGCTACATGGAACTCTATTCCACAGTACTACGGAGAGCCATGGCTACATGGAACTCTATTCCACAGTACTACGGAGAGCCATGACTACATGGAACTCTATTCCACAGTACTACATAGAGCCATGACTACATGGAACTCTATTCCACAGTACTACATAGAGCCATGCCTACATGGAACTCTATTCCACAGTACTACATAGAGCCATGGCTACATGGAACTCTATTCCACAGTACTACGGAGAGCCATGACTACATGGAACTCTATTCCACAGTACTACATAGAGCCATGGCTACATGGAACTCTATTCCACAGTACTACATAGAGCCATGGCTACATGGAACTCTATTCCACAGTACTACATAGAGCCATGGCTACATGGAACTCTATTCCACAGTACTACATAGAGCCATGGCTACATGGAACTCTATTCCACAGTACTACATAAAGCCATGGCTACATGGAACTCTATTCCACAGTACTACGGAGAGCCATGGCTACATGGAACTCTATTCCACAGTACTACGGAGAGCCATGGCTACATGGAACTCTATTCCACAGTACTACATAGAGCCATGGCTACATGGAACTCTATTCCACAGTACTACGGAGAGCCATGGCTACATGGAACTCTATTCCACAGTACTACGGAGAGCCATGGCTACATGGAACTCTATTCCACAGTACTACGGAGAGCCATGGCTACATGGAACTCTATTCCACAGTACTACGGAGAGCCATGGCTACATGGAACTCTATTCCACAGTACTACGGAGAGCCATGGCTACATGGAACTCTATTCCACAGTACTACATAGAGCCATGACTACATGGAACTCTATTCCACAGTACTACATAGAGCCATGGCTACATGGAACTCTATTCCACAGTACTACGGAGAGCCATGGCTACATGGAACTCTATTCCACAGTACTACGGAGAGCCATGACTACATGGAACTCTATTCCACAGTACTACATAGAGCCATGGCTACATGGAACTCTATTCCACAGTACTACGGAGAGCCATGGCTACATGGAACTCTATTCCACAGTACTACATAGAGCCATGACTACATGGAACTCTATTCCACAGTACTACATAGAGCCATGGCTACATGGAACTCTATTCCACAGTACTACGGAGAGCCATGGCTACATGGAACTCTATTCCACAGTACTACGGAGAGCCATGGCTACATGGAACTCTATTCCACAGTACTACGGAGAGCCATGACTACATGGAACTCTATTCCACAGTACTACATGGAACTCTATTCCACAGTACTACGGAGAGCCATGGCTACATGGAACTCTATTCCACAGTACTACGGAGAGCCATGACTACATGGAACTCTATTCCACAGTACTACATAGAGCCATGACTACATGGAACTCTATTCCACAGTACTACATAGAGCCATGGCTACATGGAACTCTATTCCACAGTACTACATAGAGTCATGGCTACATGGAACTCTATTCCACAGTACTACGGAGAGCCATGGCTACATGGAACTCTATTCCACAGTACTACGGAGAGCCATGGCTACATGGAACTCTATTCCACAGTACTACGGAGAGCCATGGCTACATGGAACTCTATTCCACAGTACTACGGAGAGCCATGGCTACATGGAACTCTATTCCACAGTACTACATAGAGCCATGGCTACATGGAACTCTATTCCACAGTACTACGGAGAGCCATGGCTACATGGAACTCTATTCCACAGTACTACATAGAGCCATGGCTACATGGAACTCTATTCCACAGTACTACATAGAGCCATGGCTACATGGAACTCTATTCCACAGTACTACGGAGAGCCATGGCTACATGGAACTCTATTCCACAGTACTACGGAGAGCCATGGCTACATGGAACTCTATTCCACAGTACTACATAGAGACATGGCTACATGGAACTCTATTCCACAGTACTACATAGAGCCATGGCTACATGGAACTCTATTCCACAGTACTACATAGAGCCATGGCTACATGGAACTCTATTCCACAGTACTACATGGAACTCTATTCCACAGTACAACATAGAGCCATGACTACATGGAACTCTATTCCACAGTACTACATAGAGCCATGACTACATGGAACTCTATTCCACAGTACTACGGAGAGCCATGGCTACATGGAACTCTATTCCACAGTACTACGGAGAGCCATGGCTACATGGAACTCTATTCCACAGTACTACGGAGAGCCATGGCTACATGGAACTCTATTCCACAGTACTACGGAGAGCCATGGCTACATGGAACTCTATTCCACAGTACTACGGAGAGCCATGGCTACATGGAACTCTATTCCACAGTACTACATAGAGCCATGGCTACATGGAACTCTATTCCACAGTACTACATAGAGCCCTGACTACATGGAACTCTATTCCACAGTACTACGGAGAGCCATGGCTACATGGAACTCTATTCCACAGTACTACATAGAGCCATGGCTACATGGAACTCTATTCCACAGTACTACATAGAGCCATGGCTACATGGAACTCTATTCCACAGTACTACGGAGAGCCATGGCTACATGGAACTCTATTCCACAGTACTACGGAGAGCCATGGCTACATGGAACTCTATTCCACAGTACTACATAGAGACATGGCTACATGGAACTCTATTCCACAGTACTACATAGAGCCATGGCTACATGGAACTCTATTCCACAGTACTACATAGAGCCATGGCTACATGGAACTCTATTCCACAGTACTACATAGAGCCATGGCTACATGGAACTCTATTCCACAGTACTACATGGAACTCTATTCCACAGTACTACGGAGAGCCATGGCTACATGGAACTCTATTCCACAGTACTACGGAGAGCCATGGCTACATGGAACTCTATTCCACAGTACTACGGAGAGCCATGGCTACATGGAACTCTATTCCACAGTACTACGGAGAGCCATGGCTACATGGAACTCTATTCCACAGTACTACGGAGAGCCATGGCTACATGGAACTCTATTCCACAGTACTACATAGAGACATGACTACATGGAACTCTATTCCACAGTACTACGGAGAGCCATGGCTACATGGAACTCTATTCCACAGTACTACGGAGAGCCATGGCTACATGGAACTCTATTCCACAGTACTACGGAGAGCCATGGCTACATGGAACTCTATTCCACAGTACTACGGAGAGCCATGGCTACATGGAACTCTATTCCACAGTACTACGGAGAGCCATGGCTACATGGAACTCTATTCCACAGTACTACGGAGAGCCATGACTACATGGAACTCTATTCCACAGTACTACGGAGAGCCATGGCTACATGGAACTCTATTCCACAGTACTACGGAGAGCCATGGCTACATGGAACTCTATTCCACAGTACTACGGAGAGCCATGGCTACATGGAACTCTATTCCACAGTACTACGGAGAGCCATGGCTACATGGAACTCTATTCCACAGTACTACGGAGAGCCATGGCTACATGGAACTCTATTCCACAGTACTACATAGAGCCATGGCTACATGGAACTCTATTCCACAGTACTACATGGAACTCTATTCCACAGTACTACATAGAGCCATGACTACATGGAACTCTATTCCACAGTACTACATAGAGCCATGACTACATGGAACTCTATTCCACAGTACTACATGGAACTCTATTCCACAGTACTACATAGAGCCATGACTACATGGAACTCTATTCCACAGTACTACGGAGAGCCATGGCTACATGGAACTCTATTCCACAGTACTACGGAGAGCCATGGCTACATGGAACTCTATTCCACAGTACTACGGAGAGCCATGGCTACATGGAACTCTATTCCACAGTACTACGGAGAGCCATGGCTACATGGAACTCTATTCCACAGTACTACATAGAGACATGACTACATGGAACTCTATTCCACAGTACTACGGAGAGCCATGGCTACATGGAACTCTATTCCACAGTACTACGGAGAGCCATGGCTACATGGAACTCTATTCCACAGTACTACGGAGAGCCATGGCTACATGGAACTCTATTCCACAGTACTACGGAGAGCCATGGCTACATGGAACTCTATTCCACAGTACTACGGAGAGCCATGGCTACATGGAACTCTATTCCACAGTACTACGGAGAGCCATGACTACATGGAACTCTATTCCACAGTACTACGGAGAGCCATGGCTACATGGAACTCTATTCCACAGTACTACGGAGAGCCATGGCTACATGGAACTCTATTCCACAGTACTACGGAGAGCCATGGCTACATGGAACTCTATTCCACAGTACTACGGAGAGCCATGGCTACATGGAACTCTATTCCACAGTACTACGGAGAGCCATGGCTACATGGAACTCTATTCCACAGTACTACATAGAGCCATGGCTACATGGAACTCTATTCCACAGTACTACATGGAACTCTATTCCACAGTACTACATAGAGCCATGACTACATGGAACTCTATTCCACAGTACTACATAGAGCCATGACTACATGGAACTCTATTCCACAGTACTACATAGAGCCATGACTACATGGAACTCTATTCCACAGTACTACACAGAGCCATGACTACATGGAACTCTATTCCACAGTACTACATAGAGCCATGGCTACATGGAACTCTATTCCACAGTACTACATAGAGCCGTGACTACATGGAACTCTATTCCACAGTACTACATAGAGCCATGACTACATGGAACTCTATTCCACAGTACTACATAGAGCCATGGCTTCATGGAACTCTCTCTAACACTAACACAGGTACAAACAGACATAACATACACACTAACACAGGTAGAAACAGACATAACATACACACTAACACAGGTACAAACAGACATAACATACACACTAACACAGGTACAAACAGACATAACATACACACTAACACAGGTACAAACAGACATAACATACACACTAACACAGGTACAAACAGACATAACATACACACTAACACAGGTACAAACAGACATAACATACACACTAACACAGGTACAAACAGACATAACATACACACTAACACAGGTAGAAACAGACATAACATACACACTAACACAGGTACAAACAGACATAACATACACACTAACACAGGTACAAACAGACATAACATACACACTAACACAGGTACAAACAGACATAACATACACACTAACACAGGTAGAAACAGACATAACATACACACTAACACAGGTAGAAACAGACATAACATACACACTAACACAGGTACAAACAGACATAACATACACACTAACACAGGTACAAACAGACATAACATACACACTAACACAGGTAGAAACAGACATAACATACACACTAACACAGGTACAAACAGACATAACATACACACTAACACAGGTACAAACAGACATAACATACACACTAACACAGGTACAAACAGACATAACATACACACTAACACAGGTAGAAACAGACATAACATACACACTAACACAGGTAGAAACAGACATAACATACACACTAACACAGGTAGAAACAGACATAACATACACACTAACACAGGTACAAACAGACATAACATACACACTAACACAGGTGCAAACAGACATAACATACACACTAACACAGGTACAAACAGACATAACATACACACTAACACAGGTACAAACAGACATAACATACACACTAACACAGGTAGAAACAGACATAACATACACACTAACACAGGTACAAACAGACATAACATACACACTAACACAGGTACAAACAGACATAACATAGGCCGTCATTGAAAATAAGAATTTGTTCTTAACTGACTTGCCTAGTTAAATGAAGGTAAAATAAATAAATAAAATATTTATCCTATATTTCTCCTATCCTACTCCTATCCTACTCCTATCCTACTCCTACATCAGTCTGATTTTATTCGTATAGCTCCTGTATTATTCCTATCGTGTTCCTTTAAAAAAACAACGATGTGTATATATATATATACATTTATCTATATGTATGTATAAAGTAACTAAGATGTGTATATATCTATATATCTATATGTATGTATAAAGTAACTAAGATGTGTATATATACATTTATCTATATGTATGTATATGTTCCTGTATTATTTCCCCTAATAAGAATAAACTAATTAAATATACTCTGTTATTTTCCCCATACCTCTACCACTCCTCCCCTAAGGATAATAAACTAATTAAATATACTCTGTTATTTTCCCCATACCTCTACCAGCCCTCCCCTAAGGATAATAAATTAATTAAATATACTCTGTTATTTTCCCCATACCTCTACCAGCCCTCCCCTAATGAGAGTAAACTAATGGACAACAACATTTAGGCTTTTACTTCCAGTTTATACCTGCTAAATACATTTTACAGTATATTTTACCTGAGTTGTTGGTTTTAGTCCCACCCTTCAGCTCCATTCAACCCCTCCCATCCTACTCCTATATCCTACTCCTATATATTCAGCTCCATTCAACCCCTCCCATCCTACTCCTATATCCTACTCCTATATATTCAGCTCCATTCAACCCCTCCCATCCTACTCCTATATCCTACTCCTATATATTCAGCTCCATTCAACCCCTCCCATCCTACTCCTATATCCTACTCCTATATATTCAGCTCCATCCAACCCTCCCATCCTACTCCTATATCCTACTCCTATATATTCAGCTCCATTCAACCCCTCCCATCCTACTCCTATATCCTACTCCTATATATTCAGCTCCATCCAACCCCTCCCATCCTACTCCTATATCCTACTCCTATATATTCAGCTCCATTCAACCCCTCCCATCCTACTCCTATATTCTACTCCTATATATTCAGCTCCATCCAACCCCTCCCATCCTACTCCTATATCCTACTCCTATATATTCAGCTCCATCCAACCCCTCCCATCCTACTCCTATATCCTACTCCTATATATTCAGCTCCATTCAACCCCTCCCAACCTACTCCTATATCCTACTCCTATATATTCAGCTCCATCCAACCCCTCCCATCCTACTCCTATATCCTACTCCTATATATTCAGCTCCATCCAACCCCTCCCATCCTACTCCTATATCCTACTCCTATATATTCAGCTCCATCCAACCCCTCCCATCCTACTCCTATATCCTACTCCTATATATTCAGCTCCATTCAACCCCTCCCATCCCTGAAGACAGTTTAGATTTCTAAAGTCAGCAAAAAAAATGTACGTCCTTTTTTCAGGATCCTGTCTTTCAAAGATAATTTGTAGAAATCCAAATAACTTCACAGATCTTCATTGTAAAGGGTTTAAACACTGTTTCCCATGCTTGTTCAATGAACCATAAACAATGAATGAACATGCACCTGTGGAACGGTCGTTAAGACACTAACAGCTTACAGACGGTAGGCAATTAAGGTCACAGTTATGAAAACTTAGGACACTAAAGAGGCCTTTCTACTGACTGAAAAACATCAAAAGAATGATGCCCAGGGTCCCTGCTCATCTGCGTGAACGTGCCTTAGGCATGCTGCAAGGAGGCATGAGGACTGCAGATGTGGCCAGGGCAATAAATTGCAATGTCCGTACTGTGAGACGCCTAAGACAGCGCTACAGGGAGACAGGACGGACAGCTGATCATCCTCGCAGTGGCAGACCATGTGTAACAACACCTGCATAGGATCGGTACATCCGAACATCACACCTGCGGGACAGGTACAGGATGGCAACAACAACTGCCCGAGTTACACCAGGAACGTACAATCCCTCCATCAGTGATCAGACTGTTTGCAATAGGCTGAGAGCCTGTTGTAAGGCAGGTCCTCACCAGACATCACCAGCAACAACGTCGCCTATGGGCACAAACCCACTGTCGCTGGATCAGACAGGACTGACAAAAAGTGCTCTTCACTGACGAGTCACGGTTTTGTCTCACCAGGGGTGATGGTCGCATTTGTGTTTATCGTTGAAGGACTGAGTGTTACACCGAGGCCTGTACTCTGGAGCGGGATCGATTTGGAGGTGAAGGGTCTGTCATTGCAGGCAATCTCATGTGGTACCCTTCCTGCAGGCTCATCCTGACATGACCCTCCAGCATGACAATGTCACCAGTCATACTGCTCGTTCTGTGCGTGATTTCCTGCAAGACAGGAATGTCAGTGTTCTGCCATGGTCAGTGAAGAACCTGGATCTCAATCCCATAGAACACCCTGGGACATGTTGGATCGGAGGGTGAGGGCTAGGGCCATTCCCCCCACAGATGTCTGGGACCTGTTAGATTGGAGGGTGAGGGCTAGGGCCCCCCAGAAATGTTTGGGAGCTTGCCGGTGCCTTGGTGGAAGAGTGGGGTAACATCTCACAGCAAGAACTGGCAAATATGGTACAGTCCATGAGGAGGAGATGCACTGCAATACTTAATGCAGCTGGTGGCCACACCAGATACTGACTGTTACTTTTGATTTGAACCCCCCCCCCCTTTGATCAGGGACACATTATTCCATTTCTGTTAGTCACATGTCTGTGGAACTTGTTCAATTTATGTCTCAGTTGTTGAATCTTGTCGTGTTCATCCAGATATTTACACATGATAAGTTTGCTGAAAATAAACCCATTTGACAGTGGGAGGACATTTTCTTTTTTCTTTTTTGCTGAGTTTATGTGCCATATATTTTTTTCAACTGTGCTGTGATGTTTCTGAACCTTTTTATTTTCATAGTTTCTACAGATCTCTCCGTTTAAATTAAAGATAAACATGTTTTGCTAAGAGTATTATTATATTATTGATCGATTGACTATGACTTTTCAGATCACCCTACAGTGCTATTTGCAGAGTTCAACTCCAAGTAAATGTTTCTGTTCTGTAGCCATTTCTGGACTTGTGACCAAAAAAACAAGCTACACATGGAAAGTACCAAAACAACACACGATTCTGTCTCTTCACATCCAAATCTGCAGAGCTGGGTTGTATCCCCAATATATCAAACATTCGATTGGTTGCAAAAATGTTGTATAATTATTATTTTTAAGTGTTTTTATTCCGGCGTCGTTTGGCTGATCAGTTTAGTAACCGTTTCTAAATATGTCCCATGGAATCGGTACGTCGGAAATCTCTTCCCAACTAGGGTACCACGCCTTACTGTTGAATCAAGATGGTGGTGAATTAAGTAGTGAATGCAGGTGATTGTCCTGGGCCCCTCTGACTCAATGTGTCTGATGATGTTCCCACAGGAAAGAGCTTCACGCTGACCATCACAGTGTTCACCAACCCTCCTCAAGTAGCAACGTACCACCGAGCCATTAAAGTCACCGTGGACGGACCCCGCGAGCCTCGGAGTGAGTACACACACACAAACACACACACACACACACACACACACACACTCACTCACTCACTCACTCACACACACACACACACACACACACAGCACGTCAAGTGTTGTTGGACTGAATGGTAACAGCTAGTAAAATCAGTCAAACAGAGCTTTTCTTTATAGGAAACAGGTGTGATTATCTAAAGAGCCAATCAACAGGTGTGATTATCTAAAGAGCCAATCAACAGGTCTGATTATCTAAAGAGCCAATCAACAGGTCTGATTATCTAAAGAGCCAATCAACGGGTCTGATTATCTAAAGAGCCAATCAACAGGTCTGATTATCTAAAGAGCCAATCAACAGGTCTGATTATCTAAAGAGCCGATCAACAGGTCTGATTATCTAAAGAGCCAATCAACAGGTCTGATTATCTAAAGAGCCAATCAACAGGTCTGGTTATCTAAAGAGCCAATCAACAGGTCTGATTATCTAAAGAGCCAAACAACAGGTCTGATTATCTAAAGAGCCAATCAACAGGTCTGATTATCTAAAGAGCCAATCAACAGGTCTGATTATCTAAAGAGCCAATCAACAGGTCTGATTATCTAAAGAGCCTATCAACAGGTCTGATTATCTAAAGAGCCGATCAACAGGTCTGATTATCTAAAGAGCCAATCAACAGGTCTGATTATCTAAAGAGCCAATCAACAGGTCTGATTATCTAAAGAGCCAATCAACAGGTCTGATTATCTAAAGAGCCAATCAACAGGTCTGATTATCTAAAGAGCCAATCAACAGGTCTGATTATCTAAAGATCCAATCAACAGGTCTGATTATCTAAAGAGCCAATCAACAGGTCTGATTATCTAAAGAGCCAATCAACAGGTCTGATTATCTAAAGAGCCAATCAACAGGTCTGATTATCTAAAGAGCCAATCAACAGGTTTTTAATTAAACCGTGCTCTGAGAAATCATGTTGCTTCCTACGTAATGGTAAGAGAGGCTGGGCTTTAGGGGTAGATGGTGTGTGTGTGGGGGGTAGACGGGATAGCAGAGTGCTAGCCTCAGCTCTATTTAATGGTGCTTATAAAAACAACTGAAGAGTATTTTTTTTTTTACTATTTCCATCTAGTGCCAACTGGTCTGGCAGGCAGCTGTTCTCTCCTCCCTCACTTTCCTCTCCTCCCTCCCTATTCATAAAAACATTATTCTCCACTCTGGCGTCTCAATGAACACTATCAAATCACAAACAACTTCCCTCTCTCCCCCTCTTCGTCTCTCTGTTACCCAGGCCTATAAACACACAGGGCACAAGGAGACAGAGAGAACGAGAGAGAGAGAGAGAGAGAGATACTTTGACAATATAAGTAATTTAACTTGCCATGTTAATAAAGTCTTCAGCAGTAAATGTAATTGGAGAGAGAGAGAGAGAGAGAGGGAGAGACAGACAGACAGACAGACAGACGGACAGAGAGGGGGGGTGGAGAATCTGAGCACCCGGCTACCCTACTGGGATCTGAAGTCAAATGTCTACTGTTTTGCTGACTGTCTGGTGCTTTGTCACCAACCAAGGAGGGCCTACAGCAGCACCTAGATCTTCTGCACAGATTCTGTCAGATCTGGGCACTGACAGACCTGGGCCCTGACAGATCTGGGCCCTGACAGACCTGGGCCCTGACAGACCTGGGCCCTGACAGACCTGGGCCCTGACAGATCTGGGCCCTGACAGACCTGGGCCCTGACAGACCTGGGCCCTGACAGATCTGGGCCCTGACAGATCTGGGCCCTGACAGACCTGGGCCCTGACAGACCTGGGCCCTGACAGACCTGGGCCCTAACAGTAAATCTCAGTAAGATACAAATAATGGTGTTCCAAAAAAAGGTCCAGTCACCAGGACCACAAATACAAATTCCATCTAGACACCGTTGCCATGGAGCACACACAAAAACTATACATACCTCTGCCTATACATCAGCGCCACAGGTAACTTCCACAAAGCTGTGAACGATCTGAGAGACAAGGCAAGAAGGGCCTTCTATGCCATCAAAAGAAACGTAAAATCTGACATCCCAATTAGGATCTGGCTTAAAATACTTGAATCAGTTATAGAACCCAATGCCCTTTATGGTTGTGAGGTCTGGGGTCCACTCACCAACCAAGAATTCACTAAATGGGACAAACACCAAATTGAGACTATGCTTGCAGAATTCTGCAAAAAATATGCACAACATAAAACACCAAATAATGCATGCAGAGCAGAATTAGGCCGATACCCGCTAATGATCAAAATCCAGATAAGAGAAGTTAAATTCTACAACCACCTAAAAGGAAGCGATTCCCAAACCTTCCATAACAAAGCCATCACCTACAGAGAGATGAACCTGGTAGAAGAGTCCCCTAAGCAAGCTGGTCATGGGGCTCTGTTCACAAACACAACCAGACCCCACAGAGCCCCAGGACAGAAACACAATTCGAACCAACCAAATCATGAGAAAACAAAGATATAATGACTTGGCACATTGGAAAGAGTTACCAAAATACCTGACCGCCGTGACTGATCCAAACTTAAGGAAAGCTTTGACTATGTACAGACTCAGTGAGCATAGCCTTGCTATTGAGAAAGGCCACCGTAGGCAGACATGGCTCTCAAGAGAAGACAGGCTATGTGCTCACTGCCCACAAAATGAGGTGGAAACTGAGCTGCACTTCCTAACCTCCTGCCAAATGTATGACCATATTAGAGACAGATATTTCCCTCAGATTACACAGACACACAAAGAATTCGAAAAACAATTACACTTTTGATTAACCCCCATATCTACTGGGTGAAATACCACAGTGTGCCATCACAGCAGCAAGATTTGTGACTTACCACAAGAAAAGGTCAACCAGTGAAGAACAAACACCATTGTAAATACAACCCATATTTATGTTTATTTATTTTCCCTTTTGTACTTTAACTCTTTTCACATCGTTACAACACTGTATATAGACATAATATGACATTTGAAATGTCTCTATTCCTTTGGAACTTCTGTCAGTGTAATGTTTACTCTTCATTTTATATTGTTTATTTCACTTTAGTTTATTCTCTACTTCACTTGCTTTGGCAATGTTAACATATGTTTCCCATGCCATTAGAGCGACATATACATACACACAATAACATGTAGAGACATACACACACACAGAGAGACACACACACACACACACACACACACACACACACACACACACACACACACACACACACACACACACACACACACAGCAAACACAGACATATGCAGATTACACACACACATACATATATTAGCTAGAGGCTAACTGGTTGTATGATACTGTGATATTAGCTAGAGGCTAACTGGCTGTATGATACTGTGATATTAGCTAGAGGCTAACTGGCTGTATGATACTGTGATATTAGATAGAGGCTAATTGGCTGTATGATACTGTGATATTAGCTAGAGGCTAACTGGTTGTATGATACTGTGATATTAGCTAGAGGCTAACTGGCTGTATGATACTGTGATATTAGCTAGAGGCTAACTGGCTGTATGATACTGTGATATTAGCTAGAGGCTAACTGGCTGTATGATACTGTGATATTAGCTAGAGGCTAACTGGCTGTATGATACTGTGATATTAGCTAGAGGCTAACTGGCTGTATGATACTGTGATATTAGCTAGAGGCTAACTGGCTGTATGATACTGTGATATTAGCTAGAGGCTAACTGGCTGTATGATACTGTGATATTAGCTAGAGGCTAACTGGTTGTATGATACAGTGATATTAGCTAGAGGCTAACTGGCTGTATGATACTGTGATATTACCTAGAGGCTAACTGGTTGTATGATACTGTGATATTAGCTAGAGGCTAACTGGTTGTATGATACAGTGATATTAGCTAGAGGCTAACTGGTGGATACTGTGATATTACCTAGATACTGGCTGAAATTAGCTAGAGGCTAACTGGCTGTATGATACTGTGATATTAGCTAGAGGCTAACTGGTTGTATGATACAGTGATATTAGCTAGAGGCTAACTGGCTGTATGATACTGTGATATTACCTATAGGCTAACTGGTTGTATGATACAGTGATATTACCTATAGGCTAACTGGTTGTATGATACAGTGATATTAGCTAGAGGCTAACTGGTTGTATGATACTGTGATATTAGCTAGAGGCTAACTGGTTGTATGATACTGTGATATTAGTTAGAGGCTAACTGGCTGTATGATACTGTGATATTAGCTAGAGGCTAACTGGCTGTATGATACTGTGATATTAGCTAGAGGCTAACTGGCTGTATGATACTGTGAAATTAGCTAGAGGCTAACTGGCTGTATGATACTTTGATATTAGCTAGAGACTAACTGGCTGTATGATACTGTGATATTAGCTAGAGGCTAACTGGCTGTATGATACTGTGAAATTAGCTAGAGGCTAACTGGCTGTATGATACTGTGATATTAGCTAGAGGCTAACTGGCTGTATGATACTGTGAAATTAGCTAGAGGCTAACTGGCTGTATGATACTGTGATATTAGCTAGAGGCTAACTGGCTGTATGATACTGTGATATTAGCTAGAGGCTAACTGGCTGTATGATACTGTGAAATTAGCTAGAGGCTAACTGGCTGTATGATACTGTGATATTAGCTAGAGGCTAACTGGCTGTATGATACTGTGAAATTAGCTAGAGGCTAACTGGCTGTATGATACTGTGATATTAGCTAGAAGCTAACTGGTTGTATGATACTGTGATATTAGCTAGAGGCTAACTGGTTGTGTGATACAGTGACATTAGCTAGAGGCTAACTGGCTGTATGATACTGTGATATAACCTAGAGGCTAACTGGTTGTATGATACTGTGATATTACCTAGAGGCTAACTGGTTGTATGATACTGTGATATTAGCTAGAGGCTAACTGGTTGTATGATACTGTGATATTAGCTAGAGGCTAACTGGCTGTATGATACTGTGATATTAGCTAGAGGCTAACTGGCTGTATGATACTGTGATATTAGATAGAGGCTAACTGGTTGTATGATACAGTGATATTACCTAGAGGCTAACTGGCTGTATGATACTGTGATATTACCTAGAGGCTAACTGGTTGTATGATACTGTGATATTAGCTAGAGGCTAACTGGCTGTATGATACTGTGATATTAGCTAGAGGCTAACTGGCTGTATGATACTGTGATATTAGATAGAGGCTAATTGGCTGTATGATACTGTGATATTAGCTAGAGGCTAACTGGCTGTATGATACTGTGATATTAGCTAGAAGCTAACTGGTTGTATGATACTGTGATATTAGCTAGAGGCTAACTGGTTGTGTGATACAGTGACATTAGCTAGAGGCTAACTGGCTGTATGATACTGTGATATTACCTAGAGGCTAACTGGTTGTGTGATACAGTGATATTAGCTAGAGGCTAACTGGCTGTATGATACTGTGATGTTAGCTAGAGGCTAACTGGTTGTATGATACTGTGATATTACCTAGAGGCTAACTGGTTGTATGATACTGTGATATTAGCTAGAGGCTAACTGGTTGTATGATACTGTGATATTAGCTAGAGGCTAACTGGCTGTATGATACTGTGATATTAGATAGAGGCTAACTGGCTGTATGATACTGTGAAATTAGCGAGAGGCTAACTGTCTGTATGATACTGTGATATTAGCTAGAGGCTAACTGGCTGTATGATACTGTGATATTAGCTAGAGGCTAACTGGTTGTATGATACTGTGATATTACCTAGAGGCTAACTGGCTGTATGATACTGTGAAATTAGCTAGAGGCTAACTGTCTGTATGATACTGTGATATTAGCTAGAGGCTAACTGGCTGTATGATACTGTGAAATTAGCTAGAGGCTAACTGGCTGTATGATACTGTGATATTAGCTAGAGGCTAACTGGCTGTATGATACTGTGATATTAGCTAGAGGCTAACTGGCTGTATGATACTGTGAAATTAGCTAGAGGCTAACTGGCTGTATGATACTGTGATATTAGCTAGAGGCTAACTGGCTGTATGATACTGTGATATTAGCTAGAGGCTAACTGGCTGTATGATACTGTGATATTAGCTAGAAGCTAACTGGTTGTATGATACTGTGATATTAGCTAGAGGCTAACTGGTTGTGTGATACAGTGACATTAGCTAGAGGCTAACTGGCTGTATGATACTGTGATATAACCTAGAGGCTAACTGGTTGTATGATACTGTGATATTACCTAGAGGCTAACTGGTTGTATGATACTGTGATATTAGCTAGAGGCTAACTGGTTGTATGATACTGTGATATTAGCTAGAGGCTAACTGGCTGTATGATACTGTGATATTAGCTAGAGGCTAACTGGCTGTATGATACTGTGATATTAGATAGAGGCTAACTGGTTGTATGATACAGTGATATTACCTAGAGGCTAACTGGCTGTATGATACTGTGATATTACCTAGAGGCTAACTGGTTGTATGATACTGTGATATTACCTAGAGGCTAACTGGTTGTGTGATACAGTGATATTAGCTAGAGGCTAACTGGCTGTATGATACTGTGATATTAGCTAGAGGCTAACTGGTTGTATGATACTGTGATATTACCTAGAGGCTAACTGGTTGTATGATACTGTGATATTAGCTAGAGGCTAACTGGTTGTATGATACTGTGATATTAGCTAGAGGCTAACTGGCTGTATGATACTGTGATATTAGATAGAGGCTAATTGGCTGTATGATACTGTCATATTAGCTAGAGGCTAACTGGCTGTATGATACTGTGATATTAGCTAGAGGCTAACTGGCTGTATGATACTGTGATATTAGCTAGAGGCTAACTGGTTGTATGATACAGTCATATTAGCTAGAGGCTAACTGGTTGTATGATACTGTGATATTAGCTAGAGGCTAACTGGCTGTATGATACTGTGATATTAGCTAGAGGCTAACTGGCTGTATGATACTGTGATATTAGCTAGAGGCTAACTGGCTGTATGATACTGTGATATTACCTAGAGGCTAACTGGTTGTATGATACTGTGATATTACCTAGAGGCTAACTGGTTGTATGATACTGTGATATTAGCTAGAGGCTAACTGGTTGTATGATACTGTGATATTAGCTAGAGGCTAACTGGCTGTATGATACTGTGATATTAGCTAGAGGCTAACTGGCTGTATGATACTGTGATATTAGATAGAGGCTAACTGGTTGTATGATACAGTGATATTACCTAGAGGCTAACTGGCTGTATGATACTGTGATATTACCTAGAGGCTAACTGGTGGATGATACTGTGATATTAGCTAGAGGCTAACTGGCTGTATGATACTGTGATATTAGCTAGAGGCTAACTGGCTGTATGATACTGTGATATTAGATAGAGGCTAATTGGCTGTATGATACTGTGATATTAGCTAGAGGCTAACTGGCTGTATGATACTGTGATATTAGCTAGAAGCTAACTGGTTGTATGATACTGTGATATTAGCTAGAGGCTAACTGGTTGTGTGATACAGTGACATTAGCTAGAGGCTAACTGGCTGTATGATACTGTGATATTACCTAGAGGCTAACTGGTTGTGTGATACAGTGATATTAGCTAGAGGCTAACTGGCTGTATGATACTGTGATATTAGCTAGAGGCTAACTGGTTGTATGATACTGTGATATTACCTAGAGGCTAACTGGTTGTATGATACTGTGATATTAGCTAGAGGCTAACTGGTTGTATGATACTGTGATATTAGCTAGAGGCTAACTGGCTGTATGATACTGTGATATTATATAGAGGCTAATTGGCTGTATGATACTGTCATATTAGCTAGAGGCTAACTGGCTGTATGATACTGTGATATTAGCTAGAGGCTAACTGGCTGTATGATACTGTGATATTAGCTAGAGGCTAACTGGTTGTATGATACTGTGATATTACCTAGAGGCTAATTGGCTGTATGATACTGTGAAATTAGCTAGAGGCTAACTGGCTGTATGATACTGTGATATTAGCTAGAGGCTAACTGGCTGTATGATACTGTGAAATTAGCTAGAGGCTAACTGGCTGTATGATACTGTGATATTAGCTAGAGGCTAACTGGCTGTATGATACTGTGATATTAGCTAGAGGCTAACTGGCTGTATGATACTGTGAAATTAGCTAGAGGCTAACTGGCTGTATGATACTGTGATATTAGCTAGAGGCTAACTGGCTGTATGATACTGTGATATTAGCTAGAGGCTAACTGGCTGTATGATACTGTGATATTAGCTAGAAGCTAACTGGTTGTATGATACTGTGATATTAGCTAGAGGCTAACTGGTTGTGTGATACAGTGACATTAGCTAGAGGCTAACTGGCTGTATGATACTGTGATATAACCTAGAGGCTAACTGGTTGTATGATACTGTGATATTACCTAGAGGCTAACTGGTTGTATGATACTGTGATATTAGCTAGAGGCTAACTGGCTGTATGATACTGTGATATTAGCTAGAGGCTAACTGGCTGTATGATACTGTGATATTAGATAGAGGCTAATTGGCTGTATGATACTGTGATATTAGCTAGAGGCTAACTGGTTGTATGATACTGTGATATTGCCTAGAGGCTAACTGGCTGTATGATACTGTGAAATTAGCTAGAGGCTAACTGGCTGTATGATACTGTGATATTAGCTAGAGGCTAACTGGCTGTATGATACTGTGAAATTAGCTAGAGGCTAACTGGCTGTATGATACTGTGATATTAGCTAGAGGCTAACTGGCTGTATGATACTGTGATATTAGCTAGAGGCTAACTGGCTGTATGATACTGTGAAATTAGCTAGAGGCTAACTGGCTGTATGATACTGTGATATTAGCTAGAGGCTAACTGGCTGTATGATACTGTGATATTAGCTAGAGGCTAACTGGCTGTATGATACTGTGATATTAGCTAGAAGCTAACTGGTTGTATGATACTGTGATATTAGCTAGAGGCTAACTGGTTGTGTGATACAGTGACATTAGCTAGAGGCTAACTGGCTGTATGATACTGTGATATAACCTAGAGGCTAACTGGTTGTATGATACTGTGATATTACCTAGAGGCTAACTGGTTGTATGATACTGTGATATTAGCTAGAGGCTAACTGGCTGTATGATACTGTGATATTAGCTAGAGGCTAACTGGCTGTATGATACTGTGATATTAGATAGAGGCTACTTGGCTGTATGATACTGTGATATTAGCTAGAGGCTAACTGGCTGTATGATACTGTGATATTAGCTAGAAGCTAACTGGTTGTATGATACTGTGATATTAGCTAGAGGCTAACTGGTTGTGTGATACAGTGACATTAGCTAGAGGCTAACTGGCTGTATGATACTGTGATATTACCTAGAGGCTAACTGGTTGTGTGATACAGTGATATTAGCTAGAGGCTAACTGGCTGTATGATACTGTGATATTAGCTAGAGGCTAACTGGTTGTATGATACTGTGATATTACCTAGAGGCTAACTGGTTGTATGATACTGTGATATTAGCTAGAGGCTAACTGGTTGTATGATACTGTGATATTAGCTAGAGGCTAACTGGCTGTATGATACTGTGATATTAGATAGAGGCTAATTGGCTGTATGATACTGTCATATTAGCTAGAGGCTAACTGGCTGTATGATACTGTGATATTAGCTAGAGGCTAACTGGCTGTATGATACTGTGATATTAGCTAGAGGCTAACTGGTTGTATGATACAGTCATATTAGCTAGAGGCTAACTGGTTGTATGATACTGTGATATTAGCTAGAGGCTAACTGGCTGTATGATACTGTGATATTAGCTAGAGGCTAACTGGCTGTATGATACTGTGATATTAGCTAGAGGCTAACTGGCTGTATGATACTGTGATATTACCTAGAGGCTAACTGGTTGTATGATACTGTGATATTACCTAGAGGCTAACTGGTTGTATGATACTGTGATATTACCTAGAGGCTAACTGGTTGTATGATACTGTGATATTAGCTAGAGGCTAACTGGCTGTATGATACTGTGATATTAGCTAGAGGCTAACTGGCTGTATGATACTGTGATATTAGCTAGAGGCTAACTGGTTGTATGATACTGTGATATTAGCTAGAGGCTAACTGGCTGTATGATACTGTGATATTAGCTAGAGGCTAACTGGCTGTATGATACTGTGATATTAGCTAGAGGCTAACTGGCTGTATGATACTGTGATATTAGCTAGAGGCTAACTGGCTGTATGATACTGTGATATTACCTAGAGGCTAACTGGTTGTATGATACTGTGATATTAGCTAGAGGCTAACTGGCTGTATGATACTGTGATATTAGCTAGAGGCTAACTGGCTGTATGATACTGTGATATTAGCTAGAGGCTAACTGGCTGTATGATACTGTGATATTAGCTAGAGGCTAACTGGCTGTATGATACTGTGATATTAGCTCCTCTAACTTGACTGATGGCAGCAGGCATTCCACCTCCGGTAGACAGGCTAGCTACTCTAACTTGATTGATGGCAGCAGGCATTCCACCTCAGGTAGACAGGCTAGCTACTCTAACTTGACTGATGGCAGCAGGCATTCCACCTCAGGTAGACAGGCTAGCTACTCTAACTTGACTGATGGCAGCAGGTATTCCACCTCCGGTAGACAGGCTAGCTACTCTAACTTGACTGATGGCAGCAGGCATTCCACCTCCGGTAGACAGGCTAGCTACTCTAACTTGACTGATGGCAGCAGGCATTCCTCCTCCGGTAGACAGGCTAGCTACTCTAACTTGACTGATGGCAGCTGGTTATGAGGTTTGGAGATTGGGATTCTGTCTGCACTAACTAAAGCAATCTGCATCAAACTGCTAGGTGGCTCGTCGTGTTACAGAGAAACAAAAACAACAAACTTGCCCCCTGTACCCCCTGTGCCTCCTGTACCCCCTGTACCCCCTGTGCCCCCTGTACCCCCTGTACCCCCTGTGCCTCCTGTACCCCCTGTACCCCCTGTGCCCCCTGTGCCCCCTGTGCCCCCTGTGCCTCCTGTACCCCCTGTGCCCCCTGTACCCCCTGTACCCCCTGTGCCCCCTGTACCCCCTTTGCCTCCTCTGCCCCCTGTGCCTCCTGTACCTCCTGTGCCTCCTGTGCCCACTGTGCCCCCTGTGCCTCCTGTGCCCCCTATGCCCCCTGCGCCTTCTGTGCCTCCTGTGCCCCCTGTGCCTTCTGTGCCCCCTGTACCCCCTGTGCCCCCTGTGCCCCCTGTGCCTTCTGTGCCCCCTGTGCCTCCTGTGCCTCCTGTGCCCTCTGTGCCCCCTGTGCCTCCTGTGCCTCCTGTGTCTCCTGTGCCCCCTGTGCCTCCTGTGCCCCCTGTGCCTCCTATGCCCCCTGTGCCTCCTATGCCCCCTGTGCCCTCTGGTTGTAATTACATGTAGCTAATAGAGAGGGAGTGGTCTGACTGAACACATTGTAGTGGAGGTAGATGAGGACTTGGTGGGGTGTCTGGTTTGAGTGTGGGTCTGGGGTTTTGCTTTAGTTTTGATTCTGGTGTTAACAAGTCTGGTGTTGGAGGTAGAGAGAGATGAAGAGAGAAAGAGTGAGACAGAGAGAGAGAACCCACGCCAAGAATCTGATGTCAAATGTCTACTGTTTACTGATGATCTGGTGCTTCTGTCCCCAACCAAGGTAAATCTTTGGTGTTCCAAAAAAGGTCCAGTCGCCAGGACCACAAATGCAAATTCCATCTAGACGCCGTTGCCCTAGAGCACACAAAAAAACTATACATACCTCGGCCTAAACATCAGTGCCACAGGTAACTTCCACAAAACTGTGAACGATCTGAGAGACAAGGCAAGAAAGGCCTTCTATGCCATCAAAACATCCCAGTTAGGATCTGGCAAAAAAAATACTCTAAATGATATATTGCCCTTCATGGTTGTGAGGTCTGGGGTCCGCTCATCAACCAAGAATTCACAAAATGGGACAAACACCAAATTGAAACTCTGCATGGTGAATTCTGCCAAAATATCATCTGTGTACAACGTAGAACACCAAATAATGCATACTGAGCAGAATTAGGCCGATACCCGCTAATGATCAAAATCCACAAAAGAGCCGTTAAATTCTACAACCACCTAAACAGGAAGCGATTCACAAACCTTCCATAACAACGCCATCACCTACAGAGAGATGAACCTGGAGAAGAGTCCCCTAAGCAAGCTGGTCCTGGGACTCTGTTCACAAACACAAACACACCCCACAGAGCCCCAGGACAGCAGCACAATTAGACCCAACCAAATCATGAGAAAACAAAGATATAATGACTTGGCACATTGGAAAGAGTTACCAAAATACCTGACCGCCGTGACTGATCCAAACTTAAGGAAAGCTTTGACTATGTACAGACTCAGTGAGCATAGCCTTGCTATTGAGAAAGGCCACCGTAGGCAGACATGGCTCTCTAGAGAAGACAGGCTATGTGCTCACTGCCCACAAAATGAGGTGGAAACTGAGCTGCACTTCCTAACCTTCTGTCAAATGTATGACCATTTTAGAGATACATATTTCCCTCAGATTACACAGATACACAAAGAATTCGAAAACAATTACACTTTTGATAAACGCCCATATCTACTGGGTGAAATACCACAGTGTGCCATCACAGCAGCAAGATTTGTGACCTGTTGCCACAAGAAAAGGTCAACCAGTGAAGAACAAACACCATTGTAAATACAACCCATATTTATGTTTATTTATTTTCCCTTTTGTACTTTAACTATTTGCACAACACTGTATATAGATATAATATGACATTTGAAATGTTATTTTAAAACGTATATTATATACTGTTCACTTCTTATTGTTTATTTAACGTGTCTTTATCTATTTCACTTGCTTTGGCAACATATGTTTCCCATGCCAATAAAGCCCTTTGAATTGAGAGAGAGAGAGAGAGAGAGATATAGATAGATAGATAGTCTGCTATTGTGCGTACCCTCCCTGGCCTGGCTTCCTCGGTGCCTGGGCCACACACATGCTGGCAGTTTTCCACCACACCCCCCCCACCCCCCCCACTTCAGACCCCCATAGTGGACAGTCACCCACTCAGCTCTCTAGGCTGTCACCCACTCAGCTCTCTGCCTCTCCTCCTCCCTCTCCTACCCCACTCTCTACCTCTCCTCTCCTCCTCCCTCTCCTACCCCACTCTCTACCTCTCCTCTCCTCCTCCCTCTCCTACCCCACTCTCTACCTCTCCTCTCCTCCTCCCTCTCCTACCCCACTCTCTACCTCTCCTCTCCTCCTCCCTCTCCTACCCCACTCTCTACCTCTCCTCTCCTCCTCCCTCTCTACCCCACTCTCTACCTTTCCTCTCCTCCTCCCTCTCCTACCCCACTCTCTACCTTTCCTCTCCTCCTCCTTCTCCTACCCCACTCTCTACCTCTCCTCTCCTCCTCCCTCTCCTACCCCACTCTCTACCTTTCCTCTCCTCCTCCTTCTCCTACCCCACTCTCTACCTCTCCTCTCCTCCTCCCTCTCCTACCCCACTCTCTACCTCTCCTCTCCTCCTCCCTCTCATACCCCACTCTCTACCTCTCCTCTCCTCCTCCTTCTCCTACCCCACTCTCTACCTCTCCTCTCCTCCTCCTTCTCCTACCCCACTCTCTCCTCTCCTCCTCCCTCTCCTACCCCACTCTCTACCTCTCCTCTCCTCCTCCTTCTCCTACCCCAATCTCTCTCTCCTCCTCCCTCTCCTACCCCACTCTCTACCTCTCCTCTCCTACCCCACTCTCTCCTCTCCTCCTCCCTCTCCTACCCCACTCTCTACCTCTCCTCTCCTCCTCCCTCTCCTACCCCACTCTCTACCTCCTCTCCTCCTCCTTCTCCTACCCCACTCTCTACCTCTCTCTCCTCCTCCCTCTCCTACCCCACTCTCTACCTCTCCTCTCCTCCTCCCTCTCATACCCCACTCTCTACCTCTCCTCTCCTCCCTCTCATACCCCACTCTCTACCTCTCCTCTCCTCCTCCCTCTCCTACCCCACTCTCTACCTCTCCTCTCCTCCTCCTTCTCCTACCCCACTCTCTCCTCTCCTCCTCCCTCTCCTACCCCACTCTCTACCTCTCCTCTCCTCCTCCTTCTCCTACCCCACTCTCTCCTCTCCTCCTCCCTCTCCTACCCCACTCTCTGCCTCTCCCCTCCTCTCCCTCTCCCCCTCTCTCCATGCTCAGTCTCTCCTCTCCTCCTCCCTCTCCCCTCTCCATGCTCAGTATCTCCTCTCCTCCTCCCTCTCCCCTCTCCATGCTCAGTCTCTCCTCTCCTCCTCCCTCCCCTCTCCATGCCCAGTCTCTCCTCTCCTCCTCCCTCCCCTCTCCATGCTTAGTCTCTCCTCTCCTCCTCCCTCTCCCCTCTCCATGCTCAGTCTCTCCTCTCCTCCCCTCTCCATGCCCAGTCTCTCCTCTCTCTCCTCCCTCTCCCCTCTCCATGCTCAGTCTCTCCTCTCCTCCTCCCTCCCCTCTCCATGCCCAGTCTCTCCTCTCCTCCTCCCTCCCCTCTCCATGCCCAGTCTCTCCTCTCCTCCCCCTCCCCTCTCCATGCTTAGTCTCTCCTCTCCTCCTCCTCTCCCCTCTCCATGCTCAGTCTCTCCTCTCCTCCTCCCTCCCCTCTCCATGCCCAGTCTCTCCTCTCCTCCTCCCTCTCCCCTCTCCATGCTCAGTCTCTCTCTCCTCCTCCCTCTCCCCTCTCCATGCTCAGTCTCTCCTCTCCTCCTCCCTCCCCTCTCCATGCCCAGTCTCTCCTCTCCTCCTCCCTCCCCTCTCCATGCTCAGTCTCTCCTCCTCCTCCCTCCCCTCTCCATGCCCAGTCTCTCCTCTCCTCCTCCCTCCCCTCTCCATGCTCAGTCTCTCCTCTCCTCCTCCCTCCCCTCTCCATGCCCAGTCTCTCCTCTCCTCCTCCCTCCCCTCTCCATGCTCAGTCTCTCCTCTCCTCCTCCCTCCCCTCTCCATGCTTAGTCTCTCCTCTCCTCCTCCCTCCCTCTCCATGCTCAGTCTCTCCTCTCCTCCTCCCTCCCCTCTCCATGCCCAGTCTCTCCTCTCCTCCTCCCTCCCCTCTCCATGCTTAGTCTCTCCTCTCCTCCTCCCTCCCCTCTCCATGCTCAGTCTCTCCTCTCCTCCCCTCTCCATGCCCAGTCTCTCCTCTCCTCCTCCCTCCCCTCTCCATGCCCAGTCTCTCCTCTCCTCCTCCCTCCCCTCTCCATGCCCAGTCTCTCCTCTCCTCCTCCCTCCCTCTCCATGCCCAGTCTCTCCTCTCCTCCTCCCTCCCTCTCCATGCCCAGTCTCTCCTCTCCTCCTCCCTCCCCTCTCCATGCTCAGTCTCTCCTCTCCTCCTCCCTCCCCTCTCCATGCTCAGTCTCTCCTCTCCTCCTCCCTCCCCTCTCCATGCCCAGTCTCTCCTCTCCTCCTCCCTCCCTCTCCATGCTTAGTCTCTCCTCTCCTCCTCCCTCCCCTCTCCATGCTCAGTCTCTCCTCTCCTCCCCTCTCCATGCCCAGTCTCTCCTCTCCTCCTCCCTCTCCCCTCTCCATGCTCAGTCTCTCCTCTCCTCCTCCCTCCCCTCTCCATGCCCAGTCTCTCCTCTCCTCCTCCCTCCCCTCTCCATGCTCAGTCTCTCCTCTCCTCCTCCCTCCCCCTCTCCATGCCCAGTCTCTCCTCTCCTCCTCCCTCCCCTCTCCATGCCCAGTCTCTCCTCTCCTCCTCCCTCCCCTCTCCATGCTTAGTCTCTCCTCTCCTCCTCCCTCTCCCCTCTCCATGCTCAGTCTCTCCTCTCCTCCTCCCTCCCCTCTCCATGCCCAGTCTCTCCTCTCCTCCTCCCTCTCCCCTCTCCATGCTCAGTCTCTCCTCTCCTCCTCCCTCTCCCCTCTCCATGCTCAGTCTCTCCTCTCCTCCTCCCTCCCCTCTCCATGCCCAGTCTCTCCTCTCCTCCTCCCTCCCCTCTCCATGCTCAGTCTCTCCTCTCCTCTCCTCCCCTCTCCATGCCCAGTCTCTCCTCTCCTCCTCCCTCTCCCCTCTCCATGCTCAGTCTCTCCTCTCCTCCTCCCTCCCCTCTCCATGCCCAGTCTCTCCTCTCCTCCTCCCTCCCCTCTCCATGCCCAGTCTCTCCTCTCCTCCTCCCTCCCCTCTCCATGCTCAGTCTCTCCTCTCCTCCTCCCTCCCCTCTCCATGCCCAGTCTCTCCTCTCTCTCCTCCCCCTCCTCTCTCCATGCTTAGTCTCTCCTCTCCTCCTCCCTCCCCTCTCCATGCTCAGTCTCTCCTCTCCTCCCTCTCCATGCCCAGTCTCTCCTCTCCTCCTCCCTCTCCCCTCTCCATGCTCAGTCTCTCCTCTCCTCCTCCCTCCCCTCTCCATGCCCAGTCTCTCCTCTCCTCCTCCCTCCCCTCTCCATGCCCAGTCTCTCCTCTCCTCCTCCCTCCCTCTCCATGCTTAGTCTCTCCTCTCCTCCTCCCTCTCCCTCTCCATGCTCAGTCTCTCCTCTCCTCCTCCCTCCCCTCTCCATGCCCAGTCTCTCCTCTCCTCCTCCCTCTCCTCTCTCCATGCTCAGTCTCTCCTCTCCTCCTCCCTCTCCCCTCTCCATGCTCAGTCTCTCCTCTCCTCCTCCCTCCCCTCTCCATGCCCAGTCTCTCCTCTCCTCCTCCCTCCCCTCTCCATGCTCAGTCTCTCCTCTCCTCCTCCCTCCCCTCTCCATGCCCAGTCTCTCCTCTCCTCCTCCCTCCCTCTCCATGCTCAGTCTCTCCTCTCCTCCTCCCTCCCCTCTCCATGCCCAGTCTCTCCTCTCCTCCTCCCTCCCCTCTCCATGCCCAGTCTCTCCTCTCCTCCTCCCTCTCCTCTCCATGCTTAGTCTCTCCTCTCCTCCTCCCTCTCCCCTCTCCATGCTCAGTCTCTCCTCTCCTCCTCCCTCCCCTCTCCATGCCCAGTCTCTCCTCTCCTCCTCCCTCCCCTCTCCATGCTCAGTCTCTCC
Organism: Oncorhynchus nerka; assembly: GCF_034236695.1. Lineage (NCBI taxonomy): Eukaryota > Metazoa > Chordata > Actinopteri > Salmoniformes > Salmonidae > Oncorhynchus > Oncorhynchus nerka. The sequence goes on along the minus strand of NC_088408.1, from coordinate 2,619,430 downwards.
TCTCCTCCTCCCTCCCCTCTCCATGCCCAGTCTCTCCTCTCCTCCTCCCTCCCCTCTCCATGCTCAGTCTCTCCTCTCCTCCTCCCTCCCCTCTCCATGCCCAGTCTCTCCTCTCCTCCTCCCTCCCCTCTCCATGCTTAGTCTCTCTCTCCTCCTCCCTCCCCTCTCCATGCTCAGTCTCTCCTCTCCTCCCCTCTCCATGCCCAGTCTCTCCTCTCCTCCTCCCTCTCCCCTCTCCATGCTCAGTCTCTCCTCTCCTCCTCCCTCCCCTCTCCATGCCCAGTCTCTCCTCTCCTCCTCCCTCCCCTCTCCATGCTCAGTCTCTCCTCTCCTCCTCCCTCCCCTCTCCATGCCCAGTCTCTCCTCTCCTCCTCCCTCCCTCTCCATGCTCAGTCTCTCCTCTCCTCCTCCCTCCCCTCTCCATGCCCAGTCTCTCCTCTCCTCCTCCCTCCCCTCTCCATGCCCAGTCTCTCCTCTCCTCCTCCCTCCCCTCTCCATGCTTAGTCTCTCCTCTCCTCCTCCCTCTCCCCTCTCCATGCTCAGTCTCTCCTCTCCTCCTCCCTCCCCTCTCCATGCCCAGTCTCTCTCTCCTCCTCCCTCCCCTCTCCATGCTCAGTCTCTCCTCTCCTCCTCCCTCCCCTCTCCATGCCCAGTCTCTCCTCTCCTCCTCCTTCCCCTCTCCATGCTTAGTCTCTCATCTCCTCCTCCCTCTCCCCTCTCCATACCCAGTCTCTCCTCTCCTCCTCCCTCCCCTCTCCATGCTCAGTCTCTCCTCTCCACCTCCCTCCCCTCTCCATGCTTAGTCTCTCCTCTCCTCCTCCCTCCCCTCTCCATGCTTAGTCTCTCCTCTCCTCCTCCCTCCCCTCTCCATGCTTAGTCTCTCCTCTCCTCCTCCACTCTCTGCAAGTCACCCCCACAGAGGCATGTGAGGTTCTTCATTGTTCTTGACTCCTGACAGTAACAACATGTCCGCTGTCAGAGCTCCATATATAATGTATATAAACGTCAATGAGAGAAGCCTCATTCATTCATTCACAGCTTTTACTGACAGTTTTTACTGGGTGTTTTTACTGGCTGTTCCACTATGCCCTACCAGACTGACTGGCTGACTGTCTAATTCATGTGACTGACTGCCTGTCTGACTGTCTGACTCATCTGACTCCCTGTCTGACTGTCTGATTCATCTGACTCCCTGTTTGACTCATCTGACTGCCTGTCTGACTCTCGGATTCATCTGACTGCCTGTCTGACTGCCTGACTGTCTGATTCATCTGACTGTCTGTCTGACTGTCTGATTCATCTGACTGCCTGTCTGACTGTCTGATTCATCTGACTGCCTGTCTGACTGCCTGACTGTCTGATTCATCTGACTGCCTGTCTGACTGTCTGATTCATCTGACTGCCTGTCTGACTCATCTGACTGCCTGTCTGACTGTCTGATTCATCTGACTGCCTGTCTGACTGTCTGATTCATCTGACTGCCTGTCTGACTGTCTGACTCATCTGACTGCCTGTCTGACTCTCGGATTCATCTGACTGCCTGTCTGACTGCCTGACTGTCTGATTCATCTGACTGCCTGTCTGACTGTCTGATTCATCTGACTGCCTGTCTGACTCATCTGACTGCCTGTCTGACTGTCTGATTCATCTGACTGCCTGTCTGACTGTCTGACTCATCTGACTGCCTGTCTGACTGTCTGACTGTCTGACTGCCTGACTGTCTGACTGTCTGACTCATCTGACTGCCTGTCTGACTGTCTGACTGTCTGACTGTCTGACTGTCTGACTCATCTGACTGCCTGTCTGACTGTCTGACTGTCTGACTGTCTGACTGTCTGACTCATCTGACTGCCTGTCTGACTGTCTGACTGTCTGACTGTCTGACTGTCTGACTCATCTGACTGCCTGTCTGACTGTCTGACTCATCTGACTGCCTGTCTGACTGTCTGACTGTCTGACTGTCTGACTGTCTGACTGTCTGACTCATCTGACTGCCTGTCTGACTGTCTGACTGTCTGACTGTCTGACTGTCTGACTCATCTGACTGCCTGTCTGACTGTCTGACTCATCTGACTGCCTGTCTGACTCTCTGATTCATCTGATTGTCACATGAATCAGCCAGTCACACAACCAGTCAGCCATGTGATGTTTCCAACAGCTCTTAAATCACCGATCTGAATCCTCCAGGCAGATTGGACACCTGTCTCTGTTCACCACCAACAGTTGATTTATCTGACTCCCTGTCTGACTCTCTGATTCATCCGATCTGAATCCTCCAGGCAGATTGGACACCTGTCTCTGTTCACCACCAACAGTTGATTTATCTGACTCCCTGTCTGACTCTCTGATTCATCCGATCTGAATCCTCCAGGCAGATTGGACACCTGTCTCTGTTCACCACCAACAGTTGATTTATCTGACTCCCTGTCTGACTCTCTGATTCATCCGATCTGAATCCTCCAGGCAGATTGGACACCTGTCTCTGTTCACCACCAACAGTTGATTTATCTGACTCCCTGTCTGACTCTCTGATTCATCCGATCTGAATCCTCCAGGCAGATTGGACACCTGTCTCTGTTCACCACCAACAGTTGATTTATCTGACTCCCTGTCTGACTCTCTGATTCATCCGATCTGAATCCTCCAGGCAGATTGGACACCTGTCTCTGTTCACCACCAACAGTTGATTTATCTGACTCCCTGTCTGACTCTCTGATTCATCCGATCTGAATCCTCCAGGCAGATTGGACACCTGTCTCTGTTCACCACCAACAGTTGATTTATCTGACTCCCTGTCTGACTCTCTGATTCATCCGATCTGAATCCTCCAGGCAGATTGGACACCTGTCTCTGTTCACCACCAACAGTTGATTTATCTGACTCCCTGTCTGACTCTCTGATTCATCCGATCTGAATCCTCCAGGCAGATTGGACACCTGTCTCTGTTCACCACCAACAGTTGATTTATCTGACTCCCTGTCTGACTCTCTGATTCATCCGATCTGAATCCTCCAGGCAGATTGGACACCTGTCTCTGTTCACCACCAACAGTTGATTTATCTGACTCCCTGTCTGACTCTCTGATTCATCCGATCTGAATCCTCCAGGCAGATTGGACACCTGTCTCTGTTCACCACCAACAGTTGATTTATCTGACTCCCTGTCTGACTCTCTGATTCATCCGATCTGAATCCTCCAGGCAGATTGGACACCTGTCTCTGTTCACCACCAACAGTTGATTTATCTGACTCCCTGTCTGACTCTCTGATTCATCCGATCTGAATCCTCCAGGCAGATTGGACACCTGTCTCTGTTCACCACCAACAGTTGATTTATCTGACTCCCTGTCTGACTCTCTGATTCATCCGATCTGAATCCTCCAGGCAGATTGGACACCTGTCTCTGTTCACCACCAACAGTTGATTTATCTGACTCCCTGTCTGACTCTCTGATTCATCCGATCTGAATCCTCCAGGCAGATTGGACACCTGTCTCTGTTCACCACCAACAGTTGATTTATCTGACTCCCTGTCTGACTCTCTGATTCATCCGATCTGAATCCTCCAGGCAGATTGGACACCTGTCTCTGTTCACCACCAACAGTTGATTTATCTGACTCCCTGTCTGACTCTCTGATTCATCCGATCTGAATCCTCCAGGCAGATTGGACACCTGTCTCTGTTCACCACCAACAGTTGATTTATCTGACTCCCTGTCTGACTCTCTGATTCATCCGATCTGAATCCTCCAGGCAGATTGGACACCTGTCTCTGTTCACCACCAACAGTTGATTTATCTGACTCCCTGTCTGACTCTCTGATTCATCCGATCTGAATCCTCCAGGCAGATTGGACACCTGTCTCTGTTCACCACCAACAGTTGATTTATCTGACTCCCTGTCTGACTCTCTGATTCATCCGATCTGAATCCTCCAGGCAGATTGGACACCTGTCTCTGTTCACCACCAACAGTTGATTTATCTGACTCCCTGTCTGACTCTCTGATTCATCCGATCTGAATCCTCCAGGCAGATTGGACACCTGTCTCTGTTCACCACCAACAGTTGATTTATCTGACTCCCTGTCTGACTCTCTGATTCATCCGATCTGAATCCTCCAGGCAGATTGGACACCTGTCTCTGTTCACCACCAACAGTTGATTTATCTGACTCCCTGTCTGACTCTCTGATTCATCCGATCTGAATCCTCCAGGCAGATTGGACACCTGTCTCTGTTCACCACCAACAGTTGATTTATCTGACTCCCTGTCTGACTCTCTGATTCATCCGATCTGAATCCTCCAGGCAGATTGGACACCTGTCTCTGTTCACCACCAACAGTTGATTTATCTGACTCCCTGTCTGACTCTCTGATTCATCCGATCTGAATCCTCCAGGCAGATTGGACACACCTGTCTCTGTTCACCACCAACAGTTGATTTATCTGACTCCCTGTCTGACTCTCTGATTCATCCGATCTGAATCCTCCAGGCAGATTGGACACCTGTCTCTGTTCACCACCAACAGTTGATTTATCTGACTCCCTGTCTGACTCTCTGATTCATCCGATCTGAATCCTCCAGGCAGATTGGACACCTGTCTCTGTTCACCACCAACAGTTGATTTATCTGACTCCCTGTCTGACTCTCTGATTCATCCGATCTGAATCCTCCAGGCAGATTGGACACCTGTCTCTGTTCACCACCAACAGTTGATTTATCTGACTCCCTGTCTGACTCTCTGATTCATCCGATCTGAATCCTCCAGGCAGATTGGACACCTGTCTCTGTTCACCACCAACAGTTGATTTATCTGACTCCCTGTCTGACTCTCTGATTCATCCGATCTGAATCCTCCAGGCAGATTGGACACCTGTCTCTGTTCACCACCAACAGTTGATTTATCTGACTCCCTGTCTGACTCTCTGATTCATCCGATCTGAATCCTCCAGGCAGATTGGACACCTGTCTCTGTTCACCACCAACAGTTGATTTATCTGACTCCTGTCTGACTCTCTGATTCATCCGATCTGAATCCTCCAGGCAGATTGGACACCTGTCTCTGTTCACCACCAACAGTTGATTTATCTGACTCCCTGTCTGACTCTCTGATTCATCCGATCTGAATCCTCCAGGCAGATTGGACACCTGTCTCTGTTCACCACCAACAGTTGATTTATCTGACTCCCTGTCTGACTCTCTGATTCATCCGATCTGAATCCTCCAGGCAGATTGGACACCTGTCTCTGTTCACCACCAACAGTTGATTTATCTGACTCCCTGTCTGACTCTCTGATTCATCCGATCTGAATCCTCCAGGCAGATTGGACACCTGTCTCTGTTCACCACCAACAGTTGATTTATCTGACTCCCTGTCTGACTCTCTGATTCATCCGATCTGAATCCTCCAGGCAGATTGGACACCTGTCTCTGTTCACCACCAACAGTTGATTTATCTGACTCCCTGTCTGACTCTCTGATTCATCCGATCTGAATCCTCCAGGCAGATTGGACACCTGTCTCTGTTCACCACCAACAGTTGATTTATCTGACTCCCTGTCTGACTCTCTGATTCATCCGATCTGAATCCTCCAGGCAGATTGGACACCTGTCTCTGTTCACCACCAACAGTTGATTTATCTGACTCCCTGTCTGACTCTCTGATTCATCCGATCTGAATCCTCCAGGCAGATTGGACACCTGTCTCTGTTCACCACCAACAGTTGATTTATCTGACTCCCTGTCTGACTCTCTGATTCATCCGATCTGAATCCTCCAGGCAGATTGGACACCTGTCTCTGTTCACCACCAACAGTTGATTTATCTGACTCCCTGTCTGACTCTCTGATTCATCCGATCTGAATCCTCCAGGCAGATTGGACACCTGTCTCTGTTCACCACCAACAGTTGATTTATCTGACTCCCTGTCTGACTCTCTGATTCATCCGATCTGAATCCTCCAGGCAGATTGGACACCTGTCTCTGTTCACCACCAACAGTTGATTTATCTGACTCCCTGTCTGACTCTCTGATTCATCCGATCTGAATCCTCCAGGCAGATTGGACACACCTGTCTCTGTTCACCACCAACAGTTGATTTATCTGTGCCATATACAGTATTACAGTAGCTGTGCCATATACAGTATTACAGTAGCTGTGCTGTGATGTCTTACATGAATTGTGAACCTTTCTAATCGCAAATTAGAAAGATAGATAGATTGTAAGTGAAGGATTAAAATATTTGCCAGGAGTATTAAAATGTTGATTGACTGATTGTGCTTTCTTCCATTCACTAAGACTCCATGAAATCCTGTAATTTACCCCAGACTCCATGAAATCCCATTCTAATGTAATTTACCCCAGACTCCATGAAATCCCATTCTAATGTAATTTACCCCAGACTCCATGAAATCCCATTCTAATGTAATTTACCGCAGACTCCATGAAATCCTGTAATTTACCCCAGACTCCATGAAATCCTGTAATTTACCCCAGACTTCATGAAATCCCATTCTAATGTAATTTACCCCAGACTCCGTGAAGTCCCATTCTAATGTAATTTACCCCAGACTCCATGAAATCCCATTCTAATGTAATTTACCCCAGACTCCATGAAATCCCATTCTAATGTAATTTACCCCAGACTCCATGAAATCCTGTAATTTACCCCAGACTCCATGAAATCCTGTAATTTACCTCAGACTCCATGAAATCCCATTCTAATGTAATTTACCCCAGACTCCATGAAATCCCATTCTAATGTAATTTACCCCAGACTCCGTGAAGTCCCATTCTAATGTAATTTACCCCAGACTCCATGAAATCCCATTCTAATGTAATTTACCCCAGACTCCATGAAATCCCATTCTAATGTAATTTACCTCAGACTCCATGAAATCCTGTAATTTACCTCAGACTCCATGAAATCCCATTCTAATGTAATTTACCCCAGACTCCATGAAATCCTGTAATTTACCTCAGACTCCATGAAATCCCATTCTAATGTAATTTACCCCAGACTCCATGAAATCCCATTCTAATGTAATTTACCCCAGACTCCATGAAATCCCATTCTAATGTAATTTACCCCAGACTCCATGAAATCCCATTCTAATGTAATTTACCTCAGACTCCATGAAATCCCATTCTAATGTAATTTACCTCAGACTCCATGAAATCCCATTCTAATGTAATTTACCTCAGACTCCATGAAATCCCATTCTAATGTAATTTACCTCAGACTCCATGAAATCCCATTCTAATGTAATTTACCCCAGACTCCATGAAATCCCATTCTAATGTAATTTACCTCAGACTCCATGAAATCCCATTCTAATGTAATTTACCTCAGACTCCATGAAATCCCATTCTAATGTAATTTACCTCAGACTCCATGAAATCCCATTCTAATGTAATTTACCTCAGACTCCATGAAATCCCATTCTAATGTAATTTACCTCAGACTCCATGAAATCCCATTCTAATGTAATTTACCTCAGACTCCATGAAATCCCATTCTAATGTAATTTACCTCAGACTCCATGAAATCCCATTCTAATGTAATTTACCTCAGACTCCATGAAATCCCATTCTAATGTAATTTACCTCAGACTCCATGAAATCCCATTCTAATGTAATTTACCCCAGACTCCATGAAATCCTGTAATCTACCCCAGACTCCATGAAATCCCATTCTAATGTAATTTACCTCAGACTCCATGAAATCCCATTCTAATGTAATTTACCTCAGACTCCATGAAATCCCATTCTAATGTAATTTACCCCAGACTCCATGAAATCCCATTCTAATGTAATTTACCTCAGACTCCATGAAATCCCATTCTAATGTAATTTACCTCAGACTCCATGAAATCCCATTCTAATGTAATTTACCCCAGACTCCAAGAAATCCTGTAATTTACCTCAGACTCCATGAAATCCTGTAATCTACCCCAGACTCCATGAAATCCCATTCTAACTAAAACAAGTTTAAATGTCTTTAATATATATAATTAAAGACTTATTATTATATTATCAGAACGCCTAGCGCACACACACACACACACACACACACACGCGCGCTCCCGTGGCTCAAATTGGGGAGAGGAGATGATGAATGAACGATGAAGTTGATCAAGACTGATGTGTGAATAATGTGACAATTCAACTATATATTATATTGGCTATTCAACTATATATTATATTAGCTATTCAACTATATATTATATTAGCTATTCAACTATATATTAGCTATTCAACTATATATTATATTAGCTATTCAACTATATATTATATTAGCTATTCAACTATATATTATATTAGATATTCAACTATATATTATATTAGCTATTCAACTATATATTATATTAGCTATTCAACTATATATTATATTAGCTATTCAACTATATATTATATTAGCTATTCAACTATATATTATATTAGCTATTCAACTATATATTATATTAGCTATTCAACTATATATTATATTAGCTATTCAACTATATATTAGCTATTCAACTATATATTATAGTAGCTATTCAACTATATATTATATTAGCTATTCAACTATATATTATATTAGCTATTCAACTATATATTATATTGGCTATTCAACTATATATTATATTGGCTATTCAACTATATATTAGCTATTCAACTATATATTATAGTAGCTATTCAACTATATATTAGCTATTCAACTATATATTATATTGGCTATTCAACTATATATTATAGTAGCTATTCAACTATATATTATATTAGCTATTCAACTATATATTATATTAGCTATTCAACTATATATTATATTAGCTATTCAACTATATATTATATTAGCTATTCAACTATATATTATAGTAGCTATTCAACTATATATTATATTAGCTATTCAACTATATATTATATTAGCTATTCAACTATATATTATATTAGCTATTCAACTATATATTATATTGGCTATTCAACTATATATTATATTAGCTATTCAACTATATATTATAGTAGCTATTCAACTATATATTATATTAGCTATTCAACTATATATTATATTAGCTATTCAACTATATATTATATTAGCTATTCAACTATATATTATATTAGCTATTCAACTATATATTATATTAGCTATTCAACTATATATTATATTAGCTATTCAACTATAAATTATAGTAGCTATTCAACTATATATTATATTAGCTATTCAACTATATATTATATTAGCTATTCAACTATATATTATATTAGCTATTCAACTATAAATTATAGTAGCTATTCAACTATATATTATATTAGCTATTCAACTATATATTAGCTATTCAACTATATATTATATTAGCTATTCAACTATATATTAGCTATTCAACTATATATTATATTGGCTATTCAACTATATATTATATTAGCTATTCAACTATATATTATATTGGCTATTCAACTATATATTATATTGGCTATTCAACTATATATTATATTAGCTATTCAACTATATATTATATTGGCTATTCAACTATATATTATATTAGCTATTCAACTATATATTATATTGGCTATTCAACTATATATTATATTAGCTATTCAACTATATATTATATTAGCTATTAGCTATTCAACTATATATTATATTAGCTATTCAACTATATATTATAGTAGCTATTCAACTATATATTATATTAGCTATTCAACTATATATTAGCTATTCAACTATATATTATATTAGCTATTCAACTATATATTATATTAGCTATTCAACTATATATTATATTAGCTATTCAACTATATATTATAGTAGCTATTCAACTATATATTATATTAGCTATTCAACTATATATTATATTCAACTATATATTAGCTATTCAACTATATATTATATTAGCTATTCAACTATATATTATATTAGCTATGCAACTATATATTATAGTAGCTATTCAACTATATATTATATTAGCTATTCAACTATATATTAGCTATTCAACTATATATTATATTAGCTATTCAACTATATATTATAGTAGCTATTCAACTATATATTATATTAGCTATTCAACTATATATTATATTAGCTATTCAACTATATATTATAGTAGCTATTCAACTATATATTATAGTAGCTATTCAACTATATATTATAGTAGCTATTCAACTATATATTATATTGGCTATTCAACTATATATTATATTGGCTATTCAACTATATATTATATTGGCTATTCAACTATATATTATATTAGCTATTCAACTATATATTAGCTATTCAACTATATATTATATTGGCTATTCAACTATATATTATATTAGCTATTCAACTATATATTATATTAGCTATTCAACTATATATTATATTAGCTATTCAACTATATATTATATTAGCTATTCAACTATATATTATATTAGCTATTCAACTATATATTATATTAGCTATATTATTTTCCTTATGCGATTATTCTTCAAAGTAACTGTATAAAAAGCAACGCACAACCACCGATAAGTTGTGAGTATCAGAAAGGGAAACAGACGGTAGGTGTTCCTGAGAGTCGTAGTTGGATTGCCTAGAACGATCAGAAATAAACAAAAGTAAAAGACATCCGAAGTTGTCTATTTGGCCGCCTGTTTGACCGCCTGTTTGACCGCCTGTTTGACCGCCTGTTTGACCGCCTGTTTGGCCGCCTGTTTGACCGACTGTTTGACACATTCACACCTTGACGCATTCACACCTTGACTCATTCATACCTTGACTCATTCACACCTTGACACATTCACACCTTGACACATTCACACCTTGACGCATTCGCACCTTGACGCATTCACACCTTGACTCATTCACACCTTGACGCATTCACACCTTGACTCATTCACACCGTGACTCATTCACACCTTGACACATTCACACCTTGACACATTCACACCTTGACTCATTCACACCTTGACACATTCACACCTTGACGCATTCACACCTTGACTCATTCACACCTTGACGCATTCACACCTTGACGCATTCACACCTTGACGCATTCACACCTTGACGCATTCACACGTTGACACATCTGAACGCATGTGTGAAAGCAGAAACGAGTGTGTAAACGCCTAAGAAATGTTTTTGTCTCCAATTACAGTTCATGTTAATTCAAGACAGTGATTCATCAGAGATCACTGACGTGTGTGTGTGTGTGTGTGTGTGTGTGTGTGTGTGTGTGTGTGTGTGTGTGTGTGTGTGTGTGTGTGTGTGTGTGTGTGTGTGTGTGTGTGTGTGTGTGTGTGTGTGTGTGTGTGTGTGTGTGTGTGTGTGTGTGTGTGTGTGTGGATGTGTTGAACTATACTTGTGGGGACCAGATGTCCCCACGAGAAGAGTAAATAAATAATGGGGACATTTTGTTGGTCAAATGCTATTTCTAGAGGCTTAGAATTAGGGTTAGAGTTAGAATTAGGTTTAAGGTTAGGGTTAGGGTACGGGTTATGGGTAAGGGTAAGAGCATGTAGGTTAGGGTTAGGGGTTGGGGTTAGGTTAGGGTACGAGTTAGGGGTTAGGTTAGGTTAGGTTAGGGTTAG
>NC_088408.1:2585392-2600392 GCF_034236695.1 Oncorhynchus nerka | reverse complement strand
CTGTCAACTGTTTTTATTTTCAGCAAACTTATCATGTGTAAATATTTGTGTGAACATAACAAGATTCAACAACTGAGACATAAATTGAACAAGTTCCACAGACATGTGACTAACAGAAATGGAATAATGTGTCCCTGAACAAAGGGGGGGGGTTCAAATCAAAAGTAACAGTCAGTATCTGGTGTGGCCACCAGCTGCATTAAATACTGCAGTGCATCTCCTCCTCATGGACTGCACCAGATTTGCCAGTTCTTTCTGCGAGATGTTACCCCACTCTTGCACCAAGGCACCTGCAAGTTCCCAAACATTTCTGTGGGGAATGGCCCTAGCCCTCACCCTCCGATCTAACAGGTCCCAGACTTCTCTGGGAGGAATGGCCCTAGCCCTCACCCTCCGATCTAACAGGTCCCAGGTGTGCTCAATGGGATTGAGATCCGGGCTCTTCACTGACCATGGCAGAACACTGTCTTGCAGGAAATCAAGCACAGAATGGCTGGTGGCATTGTCGTGCTGGAGGGTCATGTCAGGATGAGCCTGAGGAAGGGAGGAGGATATCTTCCCTGTAACGCATAGTGTTGAGATTGTCTGCAATGACGGACCCTCCACCTCCAAATTGATCCCCCTCCAGAGTACAGGCCTCTGACGCGCATTCCTTTGACGATAAACAAGAATCCGACCATTACCCCTGGGTGAGACTAAACCGCGACTCGTTAGTGAAGAGCACTTTTTGCCAGTCCTGTCTGTTCTAGCGACGGATTGTTTGTGCCAATAGGCAACGTTGTTGCCGGTGTCGTCTGGTGAGGACCTACCTTACAAGAGGCCTACAAAGCCCTTAGTCCAGCCTCTCTCTGCCTTTTGCAAACAGTCTGACCACCGATGGAGGGATTGTGTGTTCCTGGTGTAACTCAGGCAGTTGTTGTTGCCATCCTGTACCTGTCCTGCATGTGTGATGTTCGGATGTACCGATCCTGTGCAGGTGTTGTTACACGTGGTCTGCCACAGCGAGGACGATTCGCTGTCCTTCCTGTCTCCCTGTAGCGCTGTCTTAGGCGTTGCAATTCATTGCCTTGGCCATATCTGCAGTCCTCATGCCTCCTTGCAGCATGCCTAAGGCACATTCACGCAGGTGAGCAGGGACCCTGGGCATCTTTCTTTTGGTGTTTTTCAGAGTCAGTAGAAAGGCCTCTTTAGTGTCCTAAGTGTTCATAACTGTGAGCTTAATTGCCTACCGTCTGTAAGCTGTTAGTGTCTTAACGACCGTTCCACAGGTGGATGTTCATTAATTGTTTATGGTTCATTGAACAAGCAGGGAAACGGTGTTTAAAACCTTTACAGTGAAGATCTGTGAAGTTATTTGGATTTTTACCAATTATCTTTGAAAGACAGGGTCCTGAAAAAGGGACATTTGTTTGTTACTACTGCTGCTACTACTACTACTACTACTGCTGCTACTACTACTACTACTACTGCTGCTACTACTACTACTACTACTACTGCTACTACTACTACTACTACTGCTGCTACTACTACTACTGCTGCTACTCTTACTTCTGATACTACCCCTACAACTACTACTGCTGCTACTACTACAACTACTACTGCTGCTACTACTACTACTACTACTGATGCTACTACTACTACTACTACTGCTGCTACTCTTACTTCTGATACTACCTCTACAACTACTACTGCTGCTACTACTACAACTACTACTGCTGCTACTACTACTACTACTACTGATGCTACTACTACAACTACTACTGCTGCTACTACTACTACTACTACTGATGCTACTACTACTACTACTACTACTGCTGCTAATAATGCTTTTGCTACTACTACTACTGATGCTACTACTACTACTACTACTGCTACTTCTGCTACTGCTGCTGCTACTGCTACTACTACTACTTATACTACTACCACAACTGATACTACTAGTACTACTACTACTGCTTCTACTTCTACTATTACAGTGGCTTGTGAAAGTATTCACCCCCTTGGCATTTTACCTATTTTGTTGCCTTACAACCTGGAATTAAAATAGATTTTTGGGGAGATGCCTACCCCTTTGTAGAATGTGAAAAAAACCAAGAAATAAGTTGAAAAAACAGAAAACTTGAGTGGGCATGACTATTCACTCCCCCCAAATCAATACTTTTTAGAGCCACCTTTTGCAGCAATTATAGCTGCAATTCTCTTTGGGTATGTCTCTATAAGCTTGGCACATCTAGCCACTGGGATATTTGGTGTTCACTGGGGATGGTGTTCTCAGGGTGATGAGAGGTGTTGGGTTTGCTCCCAGACATAGCATTTTCCTTGATGGCCATAAAGCTCAGCTTTAGTCTCATCTGACCAGAGTAAATCAAATCAAATGTATTTATATAGCCCTTTTTACATCAGCTGATATCTCAAAGTGCTGTACAGAAACCCAGCCTAAAACCCCAAACAGCAAACAATGCAGGTGTAGAAGCACGGTGGCTAGGAAAAACTCACTAGAAAGGCCAAAACCTAGGAAGAAACCTAGAGAGGAGCCAGGCTATGAGGGGTGGCCAGTCCTCTTCTGGCTGTGCCAGGTGGAGATTATAAACCTAGAGAGGAACCAGGCTATGAGGGGTGGCCAGTCCTCTTCTGGCTGTGCCGGGTGGAGATTATAAACCTAGAGAGGAACCAGGCTATGAGGGGTGGCCAGTCCTCTTCTGGCTGTGCCAGGTGGAGATTATAACAGAACATGGCCAAGATGTTCAAGATGTTCAAGATGTTTAGAGTACCTTCTTCCATATGTTTGGAGATCTCCCACATGCCTTTTGGCGACCACCAATGGCTTTTTCTGGCCACTCTTCCGTAAAGCTGTGCCATGCACGACTTAAGGTGGTCCTATGGACAGATACTCCAATCTCCGCTGTGGAGCTTTGCAGCTCCTTTAGGGTTATCTTTGTTCTCTTTGTTATCTTTGGTCTCTTTCTTTTAATGCCCTCCTTGCCTGGTCCATGAGTTTTGGTGGGCGGCTGTCTCTTGGCAGGTTTCTTGTGGTGCCATATTCCTAATATTTTTTGAATAATGAATTTAATGGCGCTCCGTGGGATGTTCAATGTTTCAGATATTTTTTTATAACCCAACCCTGATCTATACTTCTCTACAACTTTGTCCCTGACCTGTTTGGAGAGCTCCTTGGTCTTCATGGTGCCGCTTGCTTGGTGGTGTTGCAGACTCTGTGGCCTTTCAGAACAGGTGTATATATGCTGAGATCATGTGACACTCAAATAGTCCACCTTGTGCTATCTAACTAATTATGTGACTTCTGAAGGTAGTTGGTTGCACAAGATCTTATTTAGGGGCTTCATAGCAAAGGGGGTGAATACATATGCACAAACCACTTTTCCATTTAAAAAAATAATATATATTTTTTCAACAAGTACATTTTTTCATTTCACTTCACCAGTTTGGACTATTTTGTGTATGTCCACTACATGAAATCCAAATAATTATACATTTACATTATAGGATATAATGTTGCAAAATAGGAAAAAACGCCAAGGGCGATGAAAAGTTTTGCAAGGCACTGCACATCTACTGCTACTGTTGATACTTCTGCTTTTTACTGCTACTTCACGTACTACTACTGCTGACACTACTACTGCTACTATATTATGTCACCATCTACAGTGTAAAGCGCTGTACATTCTGTGACCATTACAGTGTAAAGCTCTGTACATTCTGTGACCATTACAGTGTAAAGCTCTGTACATTCTGTGACCATTACAGTGTAAAGCTCTGTACATTCTGTGACCATTACAGTGTAAAGCTCTGTACATTCTGTGACCATTACAGTGTAAAGCTCTGTACATTCTGTGACCATTACAGTGTAAAGCTCTGTACATTCTGTGACCATTACAGTGTAAAGCTCTGTACATTCTGTCACTGTCTACAGTGTAAAGCTCTGTACATTCTGTGACCATTACAGTGTAAAGCTCTGTACATTCTGGTTGACCATTACAGTGTAAAGCTCTGTACATTCTGTGACCATTACAGTGTAAAGCTCTGTACATTCTGTGACCATTACAGTGTAAAGCTCTGTACATTCTGTGACCATTACAGTGTAAAGCTCTGTACATTCTGGTTGACCATTACAGTGTAAAGCTCTGTACATTCTGTGACCATTACAGTGTAAAGCTCTGTACATTCTGTGACCATTACAGTGTAAAGCTCTGTACATTCTGTGACCATTACAGTGTAAAGCTCTGTACATTCGGTCACTAAAGCGGTGTCTAATTGTTTCTCCAGCCTGTCTGTTCAGGGAGGCTCAGTAGTGTGGACTCAGCACTATTCAGGGACACCGTGACTCCAGACTCTCTCTCTCTCTCTCTCTCTCACACACACACACACACACACACACACACACACACACACACACACACACACACACACACACACACACACACACACACACACACACACACACACACACACACACACACACACACACACACACATCTAAATCTCTTAATGTACTTCTCTTCTTTGCTTCTCTCCCTGTCTCACCACATCTCTCTCCTCCCCTGCCTCTCTCCCTGTCTCCCCACATCTCTCTCCTCCCCTGCCTCTCTCCCTGTCTCCCCACATCTCTCTCCTCCCCTGACTCTTGTTATGTTTCCCCACATCTCTCTCCTCCCCTGCCTCTCTCCCTGTCTCCCCACATCTCTCTCCTCCCCTGCCTCTTGTTATGTTTCCCCACATCTCTCCTTTCTCTCAACTTCCTCTCGCTGTCTCTCCCTGTGTTCCCCAAGTCTTCCTGGATCAAGGCTCAGGGTGAGACCCAGATGGAGACAAGTGAGGCAGATGGTTCAGGGTGAGATCCAGATGGAGACACGTGAGGCAGATGGTTCAGGGTGAGATCCAGATGGAGACACGTGAGGCAGATGGTTCAGGGTGAGATCCAGATGGACACACGTGAGGCAGATGGCTCAGGGTGAGATCCAGATGGAGACACGTGAGGCAGATGGTTAAGGGTGAGATCCAGATGGAGACACGTGAGGCAGATGGTTCAGGGTGAGACCCAGATGGAGACACGTGAGGCAGATGGCTCAGGGTGAGATCCAGATGGAGACACGTGAGGCAGATGGTTCAGGGTGAGATCCAGATGGAGACAAGTGAGGCAGATGGTTCAGGGTGAGATCCAGATGGAGACACGTGAGGCAGATGGTTCAGGGTGAGATCCAGATGGAGACACGTGAGGCAGATGGTTCAGGGTGAGATCCAGATGGACAGACGTGAGGCAGATGGCTCAGGGTGAGATCCAGATGGAGACACGTGAGGCAGATGGTTAAGGGTGAGATCCAGATGGAGACACGTGAGGCAGATGGCTCAGGGTGAGATCCAGATGGAGACACGTGAGGCAGATGGTTCAGGGTGAGATCCAGATGGACGGGACAAAATGAACTGGAAACTGAGGTAGACCTGTCTCATATCTGTTATATTACTGAGGTAGACCTGTCTCATATCTGTTATATTACTGAGGTAGTCCTGTCTCATATCTGTTATATTACTGAGGTAGACCTGTCTCATATCTGTTATATTACTGAGGTAGTCCTGTCTCATATCTGTTATATTACTGAGGTAGACCTGTCTCATATCTGTTATATTACTGAGGTAGTCCTGTCTCATATCTGTTATATTACTGAGGTAGTCCTGTCTCATATCTGTTATATTACTGAGGTAGTCCTGTCTCATATCTGTTATATTACTGAGGTAGTCCTGTCTCATATCTGTTATATTACTGAGGTAGTCCTGTCTCATATCTGTTATATTACTGAGGTAGACCTGTCTCATATCTGTTATATTACTGAGGTAGTCCTGTCTCATATCTGCCTTACTTACTGAGGTAGACCTGTCTCATATCTGTTATATTACTGAGGTAGACCTGTCTCATATCTGTTATATTACTGAGGTAGACCTGTCTCATATCTGTTATATTACTGAGGTAGACCTGTCTCATATCTGTTATATTACTGAGGTAGTCCTGTCTCATATCTGTTATATTACTGAGGTAGACCTGTCTCATATCTGTTATATTACTGAGGTAGTCCTGTCTCATATCTGTTATATTACTGAGGTAGTCCTGTCTCATATCTGTTATATTACTGAGGTAGTCCTGTCTCATATCTGTTATATTACTGAGGTAGTCCTGTCTCATATCTGTTATATTACTGAGGTAGTCCTGTCTCATATCTGTTATATTACTGAGGTAGACCTGTCTCATATCTGTTATATTACTGAGGTAGTCCTGTCTCATATCTGCCTTACTTACTGAGGTAGACCTGTCTCATATCTGTTATATTACTGAGGTAGACCTGTCTCATATCTGTTATATTACTGAGGTAGACCTGTCTCATATCTGTTATATTACTGAGGTAGACCTGTCTCATATCTGTTATATTACTGAGGTAGTCCTGTCTCATATCTGTTATATTACTGAGGTAGACCTGTCTCATATCTGTTATATTACTGAGGTAGACCTGTCTCATATCTGTTATATTACTGAGGTAGACCTGTCTCATATCTGTTATATTACTGAGGTAGTCCTGTCTCATATCTGTTATATTACTGAGGTAGTCCTGTCTCATATCTGTTATATTACTGAGGTAGACCTGTCTCATATCTGTTATATTACTGAGGTAGACCTGTCTCATATCTGTTATATTACTGAGGTAGACCTGTCTCATATCTGTTATATTACTGAGGTAGACCTGTCTCATATCTGTTATATTACTGAGGTAGACCTGTCTCATATCTGCCTTACTTACTGAGGTAGACCTGTCTCATATCTGTTATATTACTGAGGTAGACCTGTCTCATATCTGTTATATTACTGAGGTAGACCTGTCTCATATCTGTTATATTACTGAGGTAGTCCTGTCTCATATCTGCCTTACTTACTGAGGTAGTCCTGTCTCATATCTGCCTTACTTACTGAGGTAGACCTGTCTCATATCTGTTATATTACTGAGGTAGTCCTGTCTCATATATGTTATATTACTGAGGTAGACCTGTCTCATATCTGTTATATTACTGAGGTAGACCTGTCTCATATCTGTTATATTACTGAGGTAGACCTGTCTCATATCTGTTATATTACTGAGGTAGACCTGTCTCATATCTGTTATATTACTGAGGTAGACCTGTCTCATATCTGTTATATTACTGAGGTAGACCTGTCTCATATCTGTTATATTACTGAGGTAGACCTGTCTCATATCTGTTATATTACTGAGGTAGACCTGTCTCATATCTGTTATATTACTGACGTAGTCCTGTCTCATATCTGTTATATTACTGAGGTAGACCTGTCTCATATCTGTTATATTACTGAGGTAGACCTGTCTCATATCTGTTATATTACTGAGGTAGACCTGTCTCATATCTGTTATATTACTGAGGTAGACCTGTCTCATATCTGTTATATTACTGAGGTAGACCTGTCTCATATCTGTTATATTACTGAGGTAGTCCTGTCTCATATCTGTTATATTACTGATGTAGACCTGTCTCATATCTGTTATATTACTGAGGTAGACCTGTCTCATATCTGTTATATTACTGAGGTAGACCTGTCTCATATCTGTTATATTACTGAGGTAGACCTGTCTCATATCTGTTATATTACTGAGGTAGACCTGTCTCATATCTGCCTTACTTACTGAGGTAGACCTGTCTCATATCTGCCTTACTTACTGAGGTAGACCTGTCTCATATCTGCCTTACTTACTGAGGTAGACCTGTCTCATATCTGCCTTACTTACTGAGGTAGACCTGTCTCATATCTGCCTTACTTACTGAGGTAGTCCTGTCTCATATCTGTTATATTACTGAGGTAGACCTGTCTCATATCTGTTATATTACTGAGGTAGACCTGTCTCATATCTGTTATATTACTGAGGTAGACCTGTCTCATATCTGTTATATTACTGAGGTAGTCCTGTCTCATATCTGTTATATTACTGAGGTAGTCCTGTCTCATATCTGTTATATTACTGAGGTAGACCTGTCTCATATCTGTTATATTACTGAGGTAGACCTGTCTCATATCTGTTATATTACTGAGGTAGACCTGTCTCATATCTGTTATATTACTGAGGTAGACCTGTCTCATATCTGTTATATTACTGAGGTAGTCCTGTCTCATATCTGCCTTACTTACTGAGGTAGACCTGTCTCATATCTGTTATATTACTGAGGTAGACCTGTCTCATATCTGTTATATTACTGAGGTAGACCTGTCTCATATCTGTTATATTACTGAGGTAGACCTGTCTCATATCTGTTATATTACTGAGGTAGTCCTGTCTCATATCTGTTATATTACTGAGGTAGATCTGTCTCATATCTGTTATATTACTGAGGTAGTCCTGTCTCATATCTGTTATATTACTGAGGTAGACCTGTCTCATATCTGTTATATTACTGAGGTAGACCTGTCTCATATCTGTTATATTACTGAGGTAGACCTGTCTCATATCTGTTATATTACTGAGGTAGTCCTGTCTCATATCTGCCTTACTTACTGAGGTAGACCTGTCTCATATCTGTTATATTACTGAGGTAGTCCTGTCTCATATCTGTTATATTACTGAGGTAGACCTGTCTCATATCTGTTATATTACTGAGGTAGACCTGTCTCATATCTGCCTTACTTACTGAGGTAGACCTGTCTCATATCTGTTATATTACTGAGGTAGACCTGTCTCATATCTGTTATATTACTGAGGTAGACCTGTCTCATATCTGTTATATTACTGAGGTAGACCTGTCTCATATCTGTTATATTACTGAGGTAGACCTGTCTCATATCTGTTATATTACTGAGGTAGACCTGTCTCATATCTGTTATATTACTGAGGTAGTCCTGTCTCATATCTGTTATATTACTGAGGTAGACCTGTCTCATATCTGTTATATTACTGAGGTAGACCTGTCTCATATCTGTTATATTACTGAGGTAGACCTGTCTCATATCTGTTATATTACTGAGGTAGTCCTGTCTCATATCTGTTATATTACTGAGGTAGACCTGTCTCATATCTGTTATATTACTGAGGTAGACCTGTCTCATATCTGTTATATTACTGAGGTAGACCTGTCTCATATCTGTTATATTACTGAGGTAGTCCTGTCTCATATCTGTTATATTACTGAGGTAGACCTGTCTCATATCTGTTATATTACTGAGGTAGTCCTGTCTCATATCTGCCTTACTTACTGAGGTAGACCTGTCTCATATCTGTTATATTACTGAGGTAGACCTGTCTCATATCTGTTATATTACTGAGGTAGACCTGTCTCATATCTGTTATATTACTGAGGTAGTCCTGTCTCATATCTGTTATATTACTGAGGTAGACCTGTCTCATATCTGCCTTACTTACTGAGGTAGACCTGTCTCATATCTGTTATATTACTGAGGTAGACCTGTCTCATATCTGTTATATTACTGAGGTAGACATGTCTCATATCTGTTATATTACTGAGGTAGACCTGTCTCATATCTGTTATATTACTGAGGTAGTCCTGTCTCATATCTGCCTTACTTACTGAGGTAGTCCTGTCTCATATCTGCCTTACTTACTGAGGTAGACCTGTCTCATATCTGTTATATTACTGAGGTAGTCCTGTCTCATATATGTTATATTACTGAGGTAGACCTGTCTCATATCTGTTATATTACTGAGGTAGACCTGTCTCATATCTGTTATATTACTGAGGTAGACCTGTCTCATATCTGTTATATTACTGAGGTAGACCTGTCTCATATCTGTTATATTACTGAGGTAGACCTGTCTCATATCTGTTATATTACTGAGGTAGACCTGTCTCATATCTGTTATATTACTGAGGTAGACCTGTCTCATATCTGTTATATTACTGAGGTAGTCCTGTCTCATATCTGTTATATTACTGAGGTAGACCTGTCTCATATCTGTTATATTACTGAGGTAGACCTGTCTCATATCTGTTATATTACTGAGGTAGACCTGTCTCATATCTGTTATATTACTGAGGTAGACCTGTCTCATATCTGTTATATTACTGAGGTAGACCTGTCTCATATCTGTTATATTACTGAGGTAGTCCTGTCTCATATCTGTTATATTACTGAGGTAGACCTGTCTCATATCTGTTATATTACTGAGGTAGACCTGTCTCATATCTGTTATATTACTGAGGTAGACCTGTCTCATATCTGTTATATTACTGAGGTAGACCTGTCTCATATCTGTTATATTACTGAGGTAGACCTGTCTCATATCTGCCTTACTTACTGAGGTAGACCTGTCTCATATCTGCCTTACTTACTGAGGTAGACCTGTCTCATATCTGCCTTACTTACTGAGGTAGACCTGTCTCATATCTGCCTTACTTACTGAGGTAGACCTGTCTCATATCTGCCTTACTTACTGAGGTAGTCCTGTCTCATATCTGTTATATTACTGAGGTAGACCTGTCTCATATCTGTTATATTACTGAGGTAGACCTGTCTCATATCTGTTATATTACTGAGGTAGACCTGTCTCATATCTGTTATATTACTGAGGTAGTCCTGTCTCATATCTGTTATATTACTGAGGTAGACCTGTCTCATATCTGTTATATTACTGAGGTAGACCTGTCTCATATCTGTTATATTACTGAGGTAGACCTGTCTCATATCTGTTATATTACTGAGGTAGACCTGTCTCATATCTGTTATATTACTGAGGTAGTCCTGTCTCATATCTGCCTTACTTACTGAGGTAGACCTGTCTCATATCTGTTATATTACTGAGGTAGACCTGTCTCATATCTGTTATATTACTGAGGTAGACCTGTCTCATATCTGTTATATTACTGAGGTAGACCTGTCTCATATCTGTTATATTACTGAGGTAGTCCTGTCTCATATCTGTTATATTACTGAGGTAGATCTGTCTCATATCTGTTATATTACTGATGTAGACCTGTCTCATATCTGTTATATTACTGAGGTAGTCCTGTCTCATATCTGTTATATTACTGAGGTAGACCTGTCTCATATCTGTTATATTACTGAGGTAGTCCTGTTTCATATCTGTTATATTACTGAGGTAGACCTGTCTCATATCTGTTATATTACTGAGGTAGACCTGTCTCATATCTGTTATATTACTGAGGTAGTCCTGTCTCATATCTGCCTTACTTACTGAGGTAGACCTGTCTCATATCTGTTATATTACTGAGGTAGTCCTGTCTCATATCTGTTATATTACTGAGGTAGACCTGTCTCATATCTGTTATATTACTGAGGTAGACCTGTCTCATATCTGCCTTACTTACTGAGGTAGACCTGTCTCATATCTGTTATATTACTGAGGTAGACCTGTCTCATATCTGTTATATTACTGAGGTAGACCTGTCTCATATCTGTTATATTACTGAGGTAGACCTGTCTCATATCTGTTATATTACTGAGGTAGACCTGTCTCATATCTGTTATATTACTGAGGTAGACCTGTCTCATATCTGTTATATTACTGAGGTAGACCTGTCTCATATCTGTTATATTACTGAGGTAGTCCTGTCTCATATCTGTTATATTACTGAGGTAGACCTGTCTCATATCTGTTATATTACTGAGGTAGACCTGTCTCATATCTGTTATATTACTGAGGTAGACCTGTCTCATATCTGTTATATTACTGAGGTAGTCCTGTCTCATATCTGTTATATTACTGAGGTAGACCTGTCTCATATCTGTTATATTACTGAGGTAGACCTGTCTCATATCTGTTATATTACTGAGGTAGACCTGTCTCATATCTGTTATATTACTGAGGTAGTCCTGTCTCATATCTGTTATATTACTGAGGTAGACCTGTCTCATATCTGTTATATTACTGAGGTAGACCTGTCTCATATCTGTTATATTACTGAGGTAGACCTGTCTCATATCTGTTATATTACTGAGGTAGTCCTGTCTCATATCTGTTATATTACTGAGGTAGACCTGTCTCATATCTGTTATATTACTGAGGTAGTCCTGTCTCATATCTGCCTTACTTACTGAGGTAGACCTGTCTCATATCTGTTATATTACTGAGGTAGTCCTGTCTCATATCTGTTATATTACTGAGGTAGACCTGTCTCATATCTGTTATATTACTGAGGTAGACCTGTCTCATATCTGTTATATTACTGAGGTAGTCCTGTCTCATATCTGTTATATTACTGAGGTAGACCTGTCTCATATCTGTTATATTACTGAGGTAGTCCTGTCTCATATCTGTTATATTACTGAGGTAGACCTGTCTCATATCTGTTATATTACTGAGGTAGACCTGTCTCATATCTGTTATATTACTGAGGTAGACCTGTCTCATATCTGTTATATTACTGAGGTAGACCTGTCTCATATCTGCCTTACTTAAAGACCTGTACCTACTGTGGTACTTACTCAGGGTTTCCTGTCTCATGTATCTGAGTGTCTATAGTCAGTGCTGACTCTCATCAAATGTTAACAAGTAGGGCTCTCTTTCAGATCTGACAGTTAAAACACTCTCCTCCTCCTCTCCTATTCTCTCCATCCCCACCCAGCCTCTCCCTCCTCTCCTCTCGTATTCTCTCCATCCCCACCCAGCCTCTCCCTCCTCTCCTCTCCTATTCTGTCCATCCCCACCCAGCCTCTCCCTCCTCTCCTCTCGTATTCTCTCCATCCCCAGCCAGCCTCTCCCTCCTCTCCTCTCCTATTCTGTCCATCCCCACCCAGCCTCACCTTCCTCTCCTCTCCTATTCTCTCCATCCCCACCCAGCCTCTCCCTCCTCTCCTCTCCTATTCTGTCCATCCCCACCCAGCCTCACAGTCAGTTCTGTGGGAGAACGACCTAGCGCTTGTATCTCATTTCTCAGACCCTCTCATTGTTGTTGTCGTCAGAAGCTGGAGGAGTCTCCTAAAACAGGGCTGTTCTCAGACCGTCTCAGTGAGCTGGAGGAGTCTCCTAAAACAGGGCTGTTCTCAGACCCTCTCGTTGTTGTTGTTGTTGTTGTACAGGACATCGTCAGAAGCTGGAGGAGTCTCCTAAAACAGGGCTGTTCTCAGACCGTCTCAGTGAGCTGGAGGAGTCTCCTAAAACAGGGCTGTTCTCAGACCCTCTCAGTGAGATGGAGGAGTCTCCTAAAACAGGGCTGTTCTCAGACCCTCTCAGTGAGCTGGAGGAGTCTCCTAAAACAGGGCTGTTCTCAGACCCTCTCATTGAGCTGGAGGAGTCTCCTAAAACAGGGCTGTTCTCAGACCCTCTCATTGAGCTGGAGGAGTCTCCTAAAACAGGGCTGTTCTCAGACCATCTCGTTGTTGTTGTTGTTGTTGTTGTTGTACAGGACATCGTCAGAAGCTGGAGGAGTCTCCTAAAGCAGGGCTGTTCTCAGACCGTCTCAGTGAGCTGGAGAGGATCAGACAGACAACCATGAGGGTTGCCGTGCCGACACAGTCCCAACAACAGCCGCTCAACGCTGGACACAACCCCTTCAACCCCCAAGGGCAGACACAGATACCAGGTGAATTTTAAATACAGTCCCTCCTAACCCTTATTTAGTCAGATACCAGGTGAGATTTAAATACTCTAACCCCCGACACACATAGACACAGATACCAGATGTCTATCAGTCCTGTTGTAACTACATCTCTAATCTGTCCTAATCTATCAGTCCTGTTGTAACTACATCTCTGATCTGTCCTAATCTATCAGTCCTGTTGTAACTACATCTCTAATCTGTCCTAATCTATCAGTCCTGTTGTAACTACATCTCTGATCTGTCCTAATCTATCAGTCCTGTTGTAACTACATCTCTAATCTGTCCTAATCTATCAGTCCTGTTGTAACTACATCTCTGATCTGTCCTAATCTATCAGTCCTGTTGTAACTACATCTCTAATCTGTCCTAATCTATCAGTCATGTTGTAACTACATCTCTGATCTGTCCTAATCTATCAATGCTGTTGTAACTACATCTCTGACCTGTCCTAATCTGTTGTAACTACATCTCTGATCTGTCCCAATCTATCAGTCCTGTTGTAACTCCATCTCAAATCAAATCAAATCAAATTTATTTATGTAGCCCTTCGTACATCAGCTGATATCTCAAAGTGCTGTACAGAAACCCAGACTAAAACCCCAAACAGCAAGCAATGCAGGTGTAGAAGCACGGTGGCTAGGAAAAACTCCCTAGAAAGGCCAAAACCTAGGAAGAAACCTAGAGAGGAACCAGGCTATGTGGGGTGGCCAGTCCTCTTCTGGCTGTGCCGGGTAGAGATTATAACAGAACATGACCAAGATGTTCAAATGTTCATAAATGACCAGCATGGTCGAATAATAATAAGGCAGAACAGTTGAAACTGGAGCAGCAGCACAGTCAGGTGGACTGGGGACAGCAAGGAGTCATCATGTCAGGTAGTCCTGGGGCACGGTCCTAGGGCTCAGGTCCTCCGAGAGAGAGAAAGAAAGAGAGAATTAGAGAGAGCATATGTGGGGTGGCCAGTCCTCTTCTGGCTGTGCCGGGTGGAGATTATAACAGAACGTGGCCAAGATGTTCAAATGTTCATAAATGACCAGCATGGTCGAATAATAATAAGGCAGAACAGTTGAAACTGGAGCAGCAGCATGGCCAGGTGGACTGGGGACAGCAAGGAGTCATCATGTCAGGTAGTCCTGGGACATGGTCCTAGGGCCCAGGCCAGTTGAAACTGGAGCAGCAGCATGGCCAGGTGGACTGGGGACAGCAAGGAGTCATCATGTCAGGTAGTCCTGGGGCATGGTCCTAGGGCTCAGGTCCTCCGAGAGAGAGAAAGAAAGAGAGAAGGAGAGAATTAGAGAACGCACACTTAGATTCACACAGGACACCGAATAGGACAGGAGAAGTACTCCAGATATAACAAACTGACCCTAGCCCCCCGACACATAAACTAATGCAGCATAAATACTGGAGGCTGAGACAGGA
>NC_088408.1:2572892-2580392 GCF_034236695.1 Oncorhynchus nerka | reverse complement strand
CTCTCTCTCCCTCCCTCCCTCTCTCCCTCTCTCCCTCTCTCCCTCTCTCTCTCTCTCACGCGCTCTCACTCTCTCCCTCCCTCCCTCCCTCCCTCCCTCTCTCTCTCCCTCTCTCTCTCTCTCTCTCTCTCTCTCAGGAGAGAGACAGGAAGAGACAAAAAAACAATGTGTCATTACTCAGGATGTTACATCAGACCTGGTAACCAATGATCCTGTGAAATGAGACACTCACAGCCTGAACATGCCTCATCTTCTAGAACTAGTTCTCTACACAGTATTCACTAAACAGTATTCACTAAACAGTATTCACTAAACAGTATTCACTAAACAGTATTCACTACACAGTATTCACTAAACAGTATTCTCTACACAGTATTCACTACACAGTATTCACTAAACAGTATTCACTACACAGTATTCACTAAACAGTATTCACTAAACAGTATTCACTACACAGTATTCACTACACAGTATTCACTAAACAGTATTCACTAAACAGTATTCACTACACAGTGTTCACTAAACAGTATTCACTAAACAGTATTCACTACACAGTATTCACTAAACAGTATTCACTACACAGTATTCACTAAACAGTATTCACTAAACAGTATTCACTACACAGTATTCACTAAACAGTATTCACTACACAGTATTCACTACAGTATTCACTACAGTGTTCACTAAACAGTATTCACTAAACAGTATTCACTAAACAGTATTCACTACACAGTATTCACTAAACAGTATTCACTACACAGTATTCACTACAGTATTCACTACAGTGTTCACTAAACAGTGTTCACTAAACAGTATTCACTACACAGTATTCACTACAGTATTCACTACAGTGTTCACTAAACAGTGTTCACTAAACAGTATTCACTACACAGTATTCACTACAGTATTCACTACAGTGTTCACTAAACAGTGTTCACTAAACAGTATTCACTACACAGTATTCACTACAGTATTCACTACAGTGTTCACTACACAGTATTCACTAAACAGTATTCACTAAACAGTATTCACTACACAGTATTCACTAAACAGTATTCACTACACAGTATTCACTACAGTATTCACTACAGTGTTCACTAAACAGTGTTCACTAAACAGTATTCACTAAACAGTATTCACTAAACAGTATTCACTAAACAGTATTCACTAAACAGTATTCACTACACAGTATTCACTAAACAGTATTCACTACACAGTATTCACTACAGTATTCACTACAGTGTTCACTAAACAGTGTTCACTAAACAGTATTCACTAAACAGTATTCACTAAACAGTATTCACTAAACAGTATTCACTACACAGTATTCACTACAGTATTCACTACAGTGTTCACTAAACAGTATTCACTACAGTGTTCACTAAACAGTGTTCTCTACACAGTATTCACTAAACAGTATTCACTAAACATGAATACAGTATTCACTAAACAGTATTCACTAAACAGTATTCACTACAGTGTTCACTAAACAGTATTCTCTACACAGTATTCACTACACAGTATTCACTACACAGTATTCACTACACAGTATTCACTACAGTGTTCACTACAGTGTTCTCTACACAGTATTCTCTACACAGTGTTCTCTACACAGTATTCTCTACACAGTATTCACTACACAGTATTCACTACAGTGTTCACTACACAGTATTCTCTACACAGTATTCACTACACAGTGTTCTCTACACAGTATTCACTACACAGTATTCTCTACACAGTGTTCTCTACACAGTGTTCTCTACGCAGTATTCACTACACAGTATTCACTACACAGTGTTCTCTACACAGTATTCACTACACAGTATTCACTACACAGTGTTCTCTACACAGTATTCATTACACAGTATTCACTACACAGTGTTCTCTACACAGTATTCACTACACAGTATTCACTACACAGTGTTCTCTACACAGTATTCACTACACAGTGTTCTCTACACAGTATTCACTACACAGTGTTCTCTACACAGTATTCATTACACAGTATTCACTACACAGTGTTCTCTACACAGTATTCACTACACAGTATTCACTACACAGTGTTCTCTACACAGTATTCACTACACAGTGTTCTCTACACAGTATTCACTACACAGTGTTCTCTACACAGTATTCATTACACAGTATTCACTACACAGTGTTCTCTACACAGTATTCATTACACAGTATTCACTCCTACTGGCCCTGATACAGAGGTAGAACACTGGACAACTCCTCCTCCTCCTCCTCCTCCTCCTCCTCCACCTCCTCCTCATCTCTAGCCACCCCCCTCTCCTCCTCCTCCTCTTCCTCCTCCTCCTCCTCCTTTCTAACCATCCCTTTCTCCTCTTCCAGACCCTCGCCAGTCCCAGTCGTCTCCTCCCTGGTCCTATGAGCAGTCCTACCCGTCCTACCTGAGTCCCATGACCTCCTCGTCTGTCCACTCCACCACGCCCCTCTCCTCCAGCCGAGCCACGGGCTTGCCCAACATCACTGACCCGCCCCGCCGCCTGCCAGGTAACACACACTAGCAACACCCTGCATCCCACCCTCATCCCACCCTCATCCCACCCTCATCCCACCCTGCATCCCACCCTCATCCCACCCTATATCCCACCCTCATCCCACCCTCATCCCACCCTCATCCCACCCTGCATCCCACCCTGTATCCCACCCTCATCCCACCCTCATCCCACCCTGCATCCCACCCTCATCCCACCCTGTATCCCACCCTCATCCCACCCTGCATCCCACCCTCATCCCACCCTGTATCCCACCCTGCATCCCACCCTCATCCCACCCTCATCCCACCCTGTATCCCACCCTCATCCCACCCTCATCCCACCCTGTATCCCACCCTCATCCCACCCTGCATCCCACCCTCATCCCACCCTGTATCCCACCCTCATCCCACCCTCATCCCACCCTGCATCCCACCCTCATCCCACCCTCATCCCACCCTGTATCCCACCCTCATCCCACCCTGTATCCCACCCTCATCCCACCCTCATCCCACCCTGTATCCCACCCTCATCCCACCCTGCATCCCACCCTCATCCCACCCTCATCCCACCCTGTATCCCACCCTGTATCCCACCCTCATCCCACCCTGCATCCCACCCTCATCCCACCCTATATCCCACCCTCATCCCACCCTCATCCCACCCTCATCCCACCCTGCATCCCACCCTGTATCCCACCCTCATCCCACCCTCATCCCACCCTGCATCCCACCCTCATCCCACCCTGTATCCCACCCTCATCCCACCCTGCATCCCACCCTCATCCCACCCTGTATCCCACCCTGCATCCCACCCTCATCCCACCCTCATCCCACCCTGTATCCCACCCTCATCCCACCCTCATCCCACCCTGTATCCCACCCTCATCCCACCCTGCATCCCACCCTCATCCCACCCTGCATCCCACCCTCATCCCACCCTGTATCCCACCCTGTATCCCACCCTCATCCCACCCTGTATCCCACCCTCATCCCACCCTCATCCCACCCTGCATCCCACCCTCATCCCACCCTGTATCCCACCCTCATCCCACCCTCATCCCACCCTGTATCCCACCCTCATCCCACCCTGCATCCCACCCTCATCCCACCCTCATCCCACCCTGTATCCCACCCTGTATCCCACCCTCATCCCACCCTGCATCCCACCCTCATCCCACCCTATATCCCACCCTCATCCCACCCTATATCCCACCCTCATCCCACCCTGCATCCCACCCTGTATCCCACCCTCATCCCACCCTCATCCCACCCTGCATCCCACCCTCATCCCACCCTGTATCCCACCCTCATCCCACCCTGCATCCCACCCTCATCCCACCCTGCATCCCACCCTCATCCCACCCTCATCCCACCCTGTATCCCACCCTCATCCCACCCTCATCCCACCCTGTATCCCACCCTCATCCCACCCTGCATCCCACCCTCATCCCACCCTGCATCCCACCCTCATCCCACCCTGTATCCCACCCTGTATCCCACCCTCATCCCACCCCGTATCCCACCCTCATCCCACCCTCATCCCACCCTCATCCCACCCTGTATCCCACCCTCATCCCACCCTCATCCCACCCTGTATCCCACCCTCATCCCACCCTGTATCCCACCCTCATCCCACCCTGCATCCCACCCTCATCCCACCCTCATCCCACCCTGTATCCCACCCTCATCCCACCCTCATCCCACCCTGTATCCCACCCTCATCCCACCCTGCATCCCACCCTCATCCCACCCTCATCCCACCCTGTATCCCACCCTGCATCCCACCCTCATCCCACCCTCCCATCCCACCCTGTATCCCACCCTCATCCCACCCTCCCACCCCTGTATCCCACCCTCATCCCACCCTGCATCCCACCCTCATCCCACCCTGTATCCCACCCTCATCCCACCCTCATCCCACCCTGTATCCCACCCTCATCCCACCCTGCATCCCACCCTCATCCCACCCTGTATCCCACCCTCATCCCACCCTCATCCCACCCTGTATCCCACCCTCATCCCACCCATGCATCCCACCCTCATCCCACCCTCATCCCACCCTGTATCCCACCCTCATCCCACCCTGCATCCCACCCTCATCTCACCCTCATCCCACCCTGCCTCCCACTGCTGGCTTGCTTCTGAAGCTAAGCAGGGTTTGTCCTGGTCGGTCCCTGGATGGGAGACCAGATGCTGCTGGAAGTGGTGTTGGAGGGCAAGTAGGAGGCACTCTTTCCTCTGGTCTAAAAAAATATCCCAATGCCCCAGGGCAGTGATTGGGGACATTGCCCTGTGTAGAGTGCAGTCTTTCGGATGGGACGTCAAACGGGTGTCCTGACTCTCTGTGGTCACTAAAGATCCCATGGTACTTATCGTAAGAGTAGAGGTGTTAACCCCGGTGTCATGGCTAAATTCCCAATCTGGCCCTCAAACCATCACGGTCACCTAATAATCCCCAGTTTACAATTGGCTCATTCATCCCCCTCCTTTCCCCTGTAACTATTCCCCAGGTCGTTGCTGTAAATGAGAACGTGTTCTCAGTCAACTTACCTGATAAAATAAGGGTAAAGTAAATATTTAAAATAATAAACACGCATGCCCCGCCCACCTGGGGATCTTTATTTTTCATCCATCTATTTCCTGTGTTAGAAGGTTGTAAAATCACTTAAATCTCGCTGGTTTGCATGCTTTCATTTTATTCATTGTGAAAAAAGACAATTTACATCACAAGAAAAAGGACTTACATGAGAAGAAAGAGAACTTACATGAGAAGAAAGAGAACTTACATGAGAAGAAAGAGAACTTACATGAGAAGAAAGAGAACTTACATGAGAAGAAAGAGAACTAGTGGTTGACAGAGCAGGTGAGTTCAGGTGGGGTAGCCAGAGCAGGTAGGGTAGACAGAGAGGGTAAGGTAGACAGAGCAGGTGAGTACAGGTAGGGTAGACAGAGCAGGTGAGTACTGGTAGGGTAGACAGAGCAGGTGAGTACTGGTAGGGTAGACAGAGCAGGTAGGGTAGACAGAGCAGGTAGGGTAGACAGAGCAGGTGGGGTAGACAGAGCAGGTGAGTACAGGTGGGGTAGACATAGCAGGTGAGTACAGGTGGGGTAGACAGAGCAGGTGAGTACAGGTAGGTTAGACAGAGCAGGTGAGTACAGGTAGGGTAGACAGAGCAGGTGGGGTAGACAGAGCAGGTGAGTACAGGTGGGGTAGACATAGCAGGTGGGGTAGACAGAGCAGGTGAGTACAGGTGGGGTAGACAGAGCAGGTGAGTACAGGTAGGTTAGACAGAGCAGGTGAGTACAGGTAGGGTAGACAGAGCAGGTGGGGTAGACAGAGCAGGTGAGTACAGGTAGGGTAGACAGAGCAGGTGGGGTAGACAGAGCAGGTGAGTACAGGTGGGGTAGACATAGCAGGTGAGTACAGGTAGGGTAGACAGAGCAGGTAGGGTGGACAGAGCAGGTGAGTACAGGTGGGGTAGACAGAGCAGGTGAGTACTGGTAGGGTAGACAGAGCAGGTAGGGTAGACAGAGCAGGTAGGGTAGACAGAGCAGGTGGGGTAGACAGAGCAGGTGAGTACAGGTGGGGTAGACAGAGCAGGTGAGTACAGGTAGGTTAGACAGAGCAGGTGAGTACAGGTAGGGTAGACAGAGCAGGTGGGGTAGACAGAGCAGGTGAGTACAGGTGGGGTAGACATAGCAGGTGGGGTAGACAGAGCAGGTGAGTACAGGTGGGGTAGACAGAGCAGGTGAGTACAGGTAGGTTAGACAGAGCAGGTGAGTACAGGTAGGGTAGACAGAGCAGGTGGGGTAGACAGAGCAGGTGAGTACAGGTAGGGTAGACAGAGCAGGTGGGGTAGACAGAGCAGGTGAGTACAGGTGGGGTAGACATAGCAGGTGAGTACAGGTAGGGTAGACAGAGCAGGTAGGGTGGACAGAGCAGGTGAGTACAGGTGGGGTAGACATAGCAGGTGAGTACAGGTGTGGTAGACAGAGCAGGTGAGTACAGGTGGGGTAGACAGAGCAGGTGAGTACAGGTAGGGTAGACAGAGCAGGTGGGGTAGACAGAGCAGGTGAGTACAGGTAGGGTAGACAGAGCATACAGAGCAGGTAGGGTAGACAGAGCAGGTGAGTACGGGTAGGGTAGACAGAGAAGGTGAGTACAGGTAGGGTAGACAGAGCAGGTGGGGTAGACAGAGCAGGTGAGTTCAGGTAGGGTATACAGAGCATACAGAGCAGGTAGGGTAGACAGAGCAGGTGAGTACGGGTAGGGTAGACAGAACAGGTGAGTACAGGTAGGGTAGACAGAGCATGTGAGTACAGGTAGGGTAGACAGAGCAGGTGAGTACAGGTAGGGTAGACAGAGCAGGTGAGTACAGGTAGGGTAGACAGAGCAGGTGAGTACAGGTAGGGTAGACAGAGCAGGTGAGTACAGGTAGGGTAGACAGAGCAGGTGAGTACAGGTAGGGTAGACAGAGCAGGTAGGGTAGACAGAGCAGGTAGGGTAGACAGAGCAGGTAGGGTAGACGGAGCAGGTGAGTACAGGTAGGGTAGACAGAGCAGGTGAGTACAGGTAGGGTAGACAGAGAAGGTAGGGTAGACAGAGCAGGTAGGGTAGACAGAGCAGGTAGGGTAGACAGAGCAGGTAGGGTAGACAGAGCAGGTAGGGTAGACGGAGCAGGTGAGTACAGGTAGGGTAGACAGAGCAGGTGAGTACAGGTAGGGTAGACAGAGAAGGTAGGGTAGACAGAGCAGGTAGGGTAGACAGAGCAGGTAGGGTAGACATAGCAGGTGAGTACAGGTAGGGTAGACAGAGCAGGTGAGTACAGGTAGGGTAGACAGAGCAGGTGAGTACAGATAGGGTAGACAGAGGAGGTAGGGTAGACAGAGCAGGTAGGGTAGACAGAGCAGGTGAGTACAGGTAGGGTAGACAGAGGAGGTAGGGTAGACAGAGCAGGTAGGGTAGACAGAGCAGGTGAGTACAGGTAGGGTAGACA
>NC_088408.1:2542892-2570392 GCF_034236695.1 Oncorhynchus nerka | reverse complement strand
TCTCTCTCTCTCAATTCAATTCAATTCAAGGGCTTTATTGGCATGGGAAACATGTGAAACATTGCCAAAGCAAGTGAGGTAGATAATATATAAAGTGAAATAAACAATAAAAATTAACAGTAGACAGTCACACATACAGAAGTTTCAAAACAATAAAGACATTACAAATGTCATATATATATATATATATATACAGTGTTTTAACAATGTACAAATGGTAAAGGACACAAGATTAAATAAATAAGCATAGATATGGGTTGTATTTACAATGGTGTTTGTTCTTCACTGGTTGCCCTTTTCTCGTGGCAACAGGTCACACATCTTGCTGCTGTGATGGCACACTGTGGTATTTCACCCAGTAGATATGGGAGTTTATGAAAATTGGGTTTGTTTTTTCTGTCTCTCTCTCTCTCTCTCGCTCTCGCTCTCTCTCCCTCGCTCCCTCTTTTCCCCCAGAGGCCCAGAGGTGCCCCAACAGCAGCATCTGTCTCGTGAATGCTTCTCTCTCTCTCTCTCTGTCTGTCTGTCTGTCTGTCTGTCTGTCTGTCTGTCTGTCTGTCTGTCTGTCTGTCTGTATCTCTATCTCTCTCTCTCTTTCTCTCTCTCTCTCTCTCTCTCTCTCTCTCTCTCTCTCTCTCTCTCTCTCTTCCCCCACTTTGTCTCTCTCTTGCTTTATTCTCTCCTCTCTGTCTGTCTGTCTGTCTGTCTGTCTGTCTGTCTGTCTGTCTGTCTGTCTGTCTGTCTGTCTCTCTCTCTCTCTCTCTCTCTCTCTCTCTCTCTCTCTCTCTCCTCTCTCTCCTCTCTCTCTCTCTCTCTCCTCTCTCTCTCTCCCTCCTCCTCTCTATTTCTCTCTGTGGTGAGGTCTTGTAGAAACAATAAATGTGGCCAGACTAGTTTGTCTCTACACCTGTTTGATGCCGTGCCAGGAGACTCTGTGTTTCTACTACACCCTAATTCCACCTCCTTACCGTATCCCCGAGTCAGAGTCTCTCTCTCCCTCCTACTCCTCACAGAGTGTGTGAGATGTCGACATTCTGCCAGCTGTTCTGTCAACTCTGATTGTGTTGGTTTCATCTCACCAGTGTCACACTTTATTCTCAACACTAATCTCTAGTGGACAGACTGAAAGATTTTAGTTCTGGGTTTATCTCTGTGTAGACCTGTAGTTTACAGTTCTGGGTTTATCTCCTCTGTGTAGACCTGTAGTTTACAGTTCTGGGTTTATCTCCTCTGTGTTGACCTGTAGTTTACAGTTCTGGGTTTATCTCTGTGTAGACCTGTAGTTTACAGTTCTGGGTTTATCTCCTCTGTGTAGACCTGTAGTTTACAGTTCTGGGTTTATCTCCTCTGTGTGGACCTGTAGTTTACAGTTCTGGGTTTATCTCCTCTGTGTAGACCTGTAGTTTACAGTTCTGGGTTTATCTCTGTGTAGCCCTGTAGTTTACAGTTCTGGGTTTATCTCCTCTGTGTTGACCTGTAGTTTACAGTTCTGGGTTTATCTCTGTGTAGCCCTGTAGTTTACAGTTCTGGGTTTATCTCCTCTGTGTAGACCTGTAGTTTACAGTTCTGGGTTTATCTCTGTGTTGACCTGTAGTTTACAGTTCTGGGTTTATCTCCTCTGTGTAGACCTGTAGTTTACAGTTCTGGGTTTATCTCCTCTGTGTTGACCTGTAGTTTACAGTTCTGGGTTTATCTCTGTGTAGACCTGTAGTTTACAGTTCTGGGTTTATCTCCTCTGTGTAGACCTGTAGTTTACAGTTCTGGGTTTATCTCCTCTGTGTGGACCTGTAGTTTACAGTTCTGGGTTTATCTCCTCTGTGTAGACCTGTAGTTTACAGTTCTGGGTTTATCTCTGTGTAGCCCTGTAGTTTACAGTTCTGGGTTTATCTCCTCTGTGTTGACCTGTAGTTTACAGTTCTGGGTTTATCTCTGTGTAGCCCTGTAGTTTACAGTTCTGGGTTTATCTCCTCTGTGTAGACCTGTAGTTTACAGTTCTGGGTTTATCTCTGTGTTGACCTGTAGTTTACAGTTCTGGGTTTATCTCCTCTGTGTAGACCTGTAGTTTACAGTTCTGTGTTTATCTCTGTGTAGACCTGTAGTTTACAGTTCTGGGTTTATCTCCTCTGTGTAGACCTGTAGTTTACAGTTCTGGGTTTATCTCCTCTGTGTAGACCTGTAGTTTACAGTTCTGGGTTTATCTCCTCTGTGTGGACCTGTAGTTTACAGTTCTGGGTTTATCTCCTCTGTGTAGACCTGTAGTTTACAGTTCTGGGTTTATCTCTGTGTAGCCCTGTAGTTTACAGTTCTGGGTTTATCTCCTCTGTGTTGACCTGTAGTTTACAGTTCTGGGTTTATCTCTGTGTAGCCCTGTAGTTTACAGTTCTGGGTTTATCTCCTCTGTGTAGACCTGTAGTTTACAGTTCTGGGTTTATCTCTGTGTTGACCTGTAGTTTACAGTTCTGGGTTTATCTCCTCTGTGTAGACCTGTAGTTTACAGTTCTGTGTTTATCTCTGTGTAGACCTGTAGTTTACAGTTCTGGGTTTATCTCCTCTGTGTAGACCTGTAGTTTACAGTTCTGGGTTTATCTCCTCTGTGTAGACCTGTAGTTTACAGTTCTGGGTTTATCTCTGTGTAGACCTGTAGTTTACAGTTCTGGGTTTATCTCTGTGTAGACCTGTAGTTTACAGTTCTGGGTTTATCTCCTCTGTGTGGACCTGTGGTTTACAGTTCTGGGTTTATCTCTGTGTAGACCTGTAGTTTACAGTTCTGGGTTTATCTCCTCTGTGTAGACCTGTAGTTTACAGTTCTGGGTTTATCTCCTCTGTGTTGACCTGTAGTTTACAGTTCTGGGTTTATCTCTGTGTAGACCTGTAGTTTACAGTTCTGGGTTTATCTCCTCTGTGTGGACCTGTGGTTTACAGTTCTGGGTTTATCTCCTCTGTGTTGACCTGTAGTTTACAGTTCTGGGTTTATCTCTGTGTAGACCTGTAGTTTACAGTTCTGGGTTTATCTCCTCTGTGTTGACCTGTAGTTTACAGTTCTGGGTTTATCTCCTCTGTGTTGACCTGTAGTTTACAGTTCTGGGTTTATCTCTGTGTAGACCTGTAGTTTACAGTTCTGGGTTTATCTCCTCTGTGTAGACCTGTAGTTTACAGTTCTGGGTTTATCTCTGTTTAGACCTGTAGTTTACAGTTCTGGGTTTATCTCTGTTTAGACCTGTAGTTTACAGTTCTGGGTTTATCTCCTCTGTGTAGACCTGTAGTTTATAGTTCTGGGTTTATCTCCTCTGTGTAGACCTGTAGTTTACAGTTCTGGGTTTATCTCTGTTTAGACCTGTAGTTTACAGTTCTGGGTTTATCTCTGTGTAGACCTGTAGTTTATAGTTCTGGGTTTATCTCCTCTGTTGACCTGTAGTTTACAGTTCTGGGTTTATCTCTGTGTAGACCTGTAGTTTACAGTTCTGGGTTTATCTCCTCTGTGTAGACCTGTAGTTTACAGTTCTGGGTTTATCTCTGTGTAGACCTGTAGTTTACAGTTCTGGGTTTATCTCTGTGTAGACCTGTAGTTTACAGTTCTGGGTTTATCTCCTCTGTGTAGACCTGTAGTTTACAGTTCTGGGTTTATCTCCTCTGTGTAGACCTGTAGTTTACAGTTCTGGGTTTATCTCTGTGTAGACCTGTAGTTTACAGTTCTGGGTTTATCTCCTCTGTGTAGACCTGTAGTTTACAGTTCTGGGTTTATCTCTGTTTAGACCTGTAGTTTACAGTTCTGGGTTTATCTCTGTTTAGACCTGTAGTTTACAGTTCTGGGTTTATCTCCTCTGTGTAGACCTGTAGTTTATAGTTCTGGGTTTATCTCCTCTGTGTAGACCTGTAGTTTACAGTTCTGGGTTTATCTCTGTTTATACCTGTAGTTTACAGTTCTGGGTTTATCTCTGTGTAGACCTGTAGTTTATAGTTCTGGGTTTATCTCCTCTGTTGACCTGTAGTTTACAGTTCTGGGTTTATCTCTGTGTAGACCTGTAGTTTACAGTTCTGGGTTTATCTCCTCTGTGTAGACCTGTAGTTTACAGTTCTGGGTTTATCTCTGTGTAGACCTGTAGTTTACAGTTCTGGGTTTATCTCTGTGTAGACCTGTAGTTTACAGTTCTGGGTTTATCTCCTCTGTGTAGACCTGTAGTTTACAGTTCTGGGTTTATCTCCTCTGTGTAGACCTGTAGTTTACAGTTCTGGGTTTATCTCTGTGTAGACCTGTAGTTTACAGTTCTGGGTTTATCTCCTCTGTGTAGACCTGTAGTTTACAGTTCTGGGTTTATCTCCTCTGTGTAGACCTGTAGTTTACAGTTCTGGGTTTATCTCTGTGTAGACCTGTAGTTTACAGTTCTGGGTTTATCTCTGTGTAGACCTGTAGTTTACAGTTCTGGGTTTATCTCCTCTGTGTAGCCCTGTAGTTTACAGTTCTGGGTTTATCTCCTCTGTGTAGACCTGTAGTTTACAGTTCTGGGTTTATCTCTGTGTTGACCTGTAGTTTACAGTTCTGGGTTTATCTCCTCTGTGTAGACCTGTAGTTTACAGTTCTGTGTTTATCTCTGTGTAGACCTGTAGTTTACAGTTCTGGGTTTATCTCCTCTGTGTAGACCTGTAGTTTACAGTTCTGGGTTTATCTCCTCTGTGTAGACCTGTAGTTTACAGTTCTGGGTTTATCTCCTCTGTGTGGACCTGTAGTTTACAGTTCTGGGTTTATCTCCTCTGTGTAGACCTGTAGTTTACAGTTCTGGGTTTATCTCTGTGTAGCCCTGTAGTTTACAGTTCTGGGTTTATCTCCTCTGTGTTGACCTGTAGTTTACAGTT
This sequence comes from Oncorhynchus nerka, assembly GCF_034236695.1. Lineage (NCBI taxonomy): Eukaryota > Metazoa > Chordata > Actinopteri > Salmoniformes > Salmonidae > Oncorhynchus > Oncorhynchus nerka. The sequence continues at coordinate 2,565,541 of NC_088408.1, read as the reverse complement.
CTGGGTTTATCTCTGTGTAGCCCTGTAGTTTACAGTTCTGGGTTTATCTCCTCTGTGTAGACCTGTAGTTTACAGTTCTGGGTTTATCTCTGTGTTGACCTGTAGTTTACAGTTCTGGGTTTATCTCCTCTGTGTAGACCTGTAGTTTACAGTTCTGGGTTTATCTCTGTGTAGACCTGTAGTTTACAGTTCTGGGTTTATCTCTGTGTAGACCTGTAGTTTACAGTTCTGGGTTTATCTCCTCTGTGTAGACCTGTAGTTTACAGTTCTGGGTTTATCTCCTCTGTGTAGACCTGTAGTTTACAGTTCTGGGTTTATCTCTGTGTAGACCTGTAGTTTACAGTTCTGGGTTTATCTCCTCTGTGTAGACCTGTAGTTTACAGTTCTGGGTTTATCTCTGTGTAGACCTGTAGTTTACAGTTCTGGGTTTATCTCCTCTGTGTAGACCTGTAGTTTACAGTTCTGGGTTTATCTCCTCTGTGTAGACCTGTAGTTTACAGTTCTGGGTTTATCTCTGTGTAGACCTGTAGTTTACAGTTATGGGTTTATCTCTGTGTAGACCTGTAGTTTACAGTTCTGGGTTTATCTCCTCTGTGTAGACCTGTAGTTTACAGTTCTGGGTTTATCTCCTCTGTGTAGACCTGTAGTTTACAGTTCTGGGTTTATCTCCTCTGTGTAGACCTGTAGTTTACAGTTCTGGGTTTATCTCTGTGTAGACCTGTAGTTTACAGTTCTGGGTTTATCTCCTCTGTGTAGACCTGTAGTTTACAGTAGTTGACCTCTAACTGTATCCTGGTGAACAGAACAGAGTAGAACAGAACATAGTAGAACAGAACATAGTAGAACAGAACAGAGTAGAACAGAACAGAGTAGAACAGAACATAGTAGAACAGAACATAGTAGAACAGAACAGAGTAGAACAGAACATAGTAGAACAGAACAGAGTAGAACAGAACAAAACAGAACAGAACAGAGTAGAACGGAACAGAGTAGAGTGGAACAGAGTAGAACAGAACAGAGTAGAACAGAACATAGTAGAACAGAACATAGTAGAACAGAACAGAACAGAGCGGAACAGAACATAGTAGAACAGAACAGAACAGAGCGGAACAGAGCTAACTAACAGAAAATATCTCATTAGATCATCTGTGAGTCTGAAAGTTCATCAGTCAAGTCAAACACCAAATTCGGAAGTGAGGTTCAAGAGTTTGGGGTTTGTTAAACACTTCCAAACATCTATTCTAGAACAGTCTGACAGATCTGGAACAATCACCTTCTAATCTAGAACAGTCTTACAGACCTAGAACAATCACCTTCTATTATAGAACAGTCTAACAGATCTGGAACAATCACCTTCTATTCTAGAACAGTCTTACCGATCTGGAACAATCACCTTCTATTCTAGAACAGTCTAAGGGATCTGGTGGGTGGAGGCCAGAGGAAGTTTAAAGACTCTAATTGACATCACATGTTATGTGACGCTGGCGACAATCCGGCTTCGCTATTACTTCTCCACATAAACACAGCCACACACACACCCATACAGAACACACACACACACATACAGAACACACACACACATACAGAACACACACACACACACACACCCATACAGAACACACACACACACACACACCCATACAGAACACACACACCTACTCACACAGCCACACACACACCTACTCCTTCTCAGCAGACATGGTGACACGGAAGACGCCATGTGATTTATGATAAGAGCAGCATGGTGTGCGTGTGGCTCCTATTCTTCTGATACTCTCTGGGCCCATGTTCACCACAGCCAGTTAATGGTGAAGCTGAGAAAGAGGGAGGGAGGGTGGTTCGAAGTGGTTCCACATGGGCCCCTCCTCAGTCATCCACATTGCTCTTTATGTGCTGCAATATGCACACACACACACACAGAGAGAGAGAGAGAGAGAGACATTAACATGCAGAGACAAAAACACATGACAGCATAGACACACACACACCCATACAGAATACACACACACACACACCCATACAGAATACACTCACACACATACAGACTACACACACACACCCACCCATACAGAACACACACACATACAGATTACACACACACACACCCATACAGAACACACACACACACACATACAGACTACACACACACACCCATACAGAACACACACACACACACATACAGACTACACACACACACCCATACAGAACACACACACACACACACACACACACACAGAGAGAAAGAGAGACATTAACATGCAGAGACAAAAACACATGACAGCATAGACACACACACACCCATACAGAATACACACACACACCCATACAGAACACACACACACACACATACAGACTACACACACACACCCATACAGAATACACACACACACAGAGAGAGAGAGACATTAACATGCAGAGACAAAAGCACACAACACCATAGACATGCACACACACACACATACAGATTACACACACACACACATACAGACTACACACACACACACACACCCATACAGAACACACACACACACCCATACAGAACACACACACACACACACACACACACATACAGATTACACACACACACATACAGATTACACACACACATACACACACACATACAGATTACACACACACACCCATACAGAACACACACACACACACACATACAGATTACACACACACACCCATACAGAACACACACACACACACACACATACAGATTACACACACACACACACACACATACATACACACACACACACACACACATACAGACTACACACACACACCCATACAGAATACACACACACACACACATACAGATTACACACACACACCCATACAGAACACACACACACACAGAGAGAGAGAGACATTAACATGCAGAGACAAAAACACACGACACCATAGACATGCACACACACACACACATACAGATTACACACACACACGCACATACAGAACACACACACACACACATACAGACTACACACACACCCATACAGAACACACACACATACAGAACACACACACACACACACACACACACACACACACACACACACACACACACACACCCATACAGAACACACACACACACCCATACAGATTACACACACACCCATACAGAACACACACACATTCATACACAGTTCCCAGCAAACCAAAACATCTCCTCAAACACATTGAATCTGTTCTTTAAAGGTTCCCAGAATGTTCCCCTTAGGTTGTGGGAACAGTGTGATGATGTCACAAAAGATGTGTTCTCAAAACCTGTTCAGTTGTGCGGATGATTCTATAATGTTTCTTTTAGGGAGCAAAAAAAAAAAAACTCAAATTCACCTGATGTCACAAGAATGTTCCGGAACACATTTAATTTCTTCAGTCTAATAACATACAGGGACACAGAACGCAGTTACTCAAATGTTCTCGTCCTGTTCGAATGCTGTGTACTGATTGTCTTCATGTGTTGAAAGTTGGATATTCCTGTAAATAACTAGTATACTTGTGTATTCATATACTTCTTAAATAGAACTTCTTCCAACTAAACAAGGAAACAATTTTAATTTGAATCAACCCTTAAAAAAATGATGATAAATAATAAATATACAAAAAAAAACAAATTCCCGTTCAATGATCTTTTTATGGATATCATTTTCTGTGCTGTCTTCTTCAACAGGATCTTAATTTAGCCCCTTCAAGAACGCAAATACAGTTGTAACTTATTTTTTTAAACGTATTTTGTACATAATGTTGCTGCTACTGTCTCTTATGACAGAAAATAACTTCTGGACATCAGAACAGCGATTACTCACCTCGAACTGGAAGAAGCTTCTTTTTTTTTCTTTTTTTGTCCAACGAGATGGTTATACTGCTTTCCTGGGAACAGGCCCAAATCCCTGTCATTTGCGTGAAGAAAAGACGGAGGAAAAGAGGAAGGAGGCTGCCTTCTGTGAATCTGTAGGCGAGCGAGTTAACTCCCACTGCCATCAATTCTACTGGCAAACGTGCAATCATTGGAAAATAAAATTGATGACCTACGATTACTATTATCCTACCAACGGGACATAACATTAAGAACTGTAACATCTTATGTTTCACCGAGTCGTGGCTGAACGACATAACGGATAATATAGAGCTGGCGGGATTTTAAATTCACCGGCAGAACAGAGAAGCTACGCCTGGTAATACCGAGGGATGTGGTTGTGTGTCTATTTTTCAATAACAGCCGGTGCGCAATGTCTAATATTAAAGAAGTCTCAAGGTATTGCTCGCCTGAGATAGAGTACCTCATGATAAGCTGTAGACCACACAATCTACCAAGAGAGTTCTTATTATTCGTAGCCATCTATTTACCACCACAGAACAAAGCTGGCACTAAGACCGCTCTCAACCAACTCTATAAGGCCATAAGCAAACAAGAAAATCCAGAAGCGGCGCTCCTAGTGGCCTTAATACAGGCAAACTAATGCAGGCAAACTAATGCAGGCAGACTTTTACCACATTTTTAACCAGCATGTCACATGTGCAACCAGAGGGAAAAAAACTCTAGACCACCTTTACTCCACACAGAGATGCATACAAAGCTCTCCACCGCCCTCAATTTGACAAATCTGACCATAATTTTAACTTTCCTGATTCCTGCTTACAAGCAAAAACGAATGCAGAAAGTACCAGTGACTCGCTCAATATGGAAGTGGTCAGATGACGCAGATGCTAAACTACAGGACTGTTTTGCTAGCACAGACTGGAATGTTCCGGGATTCATCCAATGGCATTGAGCCATCGGCTTCACCCCACAGTGACCATACTTACATATCCCAACCAGAAGCAATGGATTACAGGTAGCATCCGCACTGAGCTAAAGGCTAGAGCTGCCGCTTTCAAGGAGCGGGAGACTAATCCAGACGCTTATAAGAAATCCCGCTATGCCCTCAGACGAACCATCAAACAAGCAAAGTGTCAATACAGGATTAAGATTGAATCCTACGACACCGTCTCTAACGCTCGTCAGATGTGGCAGGGTTTGAAAACTATTATGGACTACAAAGGGAAACCCAGACGCGAGCTGCCCAGTGACGCAAGCCTACCAGATGAGCTGAATGCCTTCTATGCTCGCTTTGAGGCAAGCAACACTGACGCATGCATGAGAACACCAGCTGTTCTGGATGACTATGTGATAACACTCTCGATAGCCGATGTGAACACAATCTTTAAACAGGTCAACATTCACAAAGCCACGGGGCCAGACGGATTACCAGGACGTGTACTCAAAGCATGCGTGGACCAACTGTCAAGTGTCTTCACTGACATTTTCAACCTCTCCCTGTCTGAGTCTGTAATACCTACATGTTTCAACCACCATAGTCCCTGTGCCCAAGGAAGCGAAGGCTTTTGATACAGTTGATCATGCTATACTAAGGCAGAGATTGTCGAGTGTAGGTCTTTCGGAGCATGCAGTTGCATGGCTTGCCAACTATCTGTCCGATAGAACTCAGTGCACTCAATTTGATGGGCTTATGTCTGTTAAATTGTCTGTCTTTAATGGTGTGCCCCAAGGCTCTGTACTTGGTCCTCTCTTATTCACTATTTATATAAATTATTTAGACAAAAATGTCCAAAATGCGAAACTTCATTTTTATGCTGATGATAATGTTATTTACTGTTTACCTCGTCTCTTACAAAAGCTTTCCAGAACTTGCAAACTGCTTTTTATACTGTTCAACATACCTTGTGTCAATTGAAGCTTATCCTCAATACTGACAAATCTAAACTAATGGTGTTTTCTAAAGCAAGAAATAGACCTCTGAACCTTTCACCGATTACAGCCCGTCAGGGCAAGAAGATTGAGGTTGTAACCTCATATATATACCTTGGAATTTTAATTGATGTCGGCCTCTCTTTTAAATTGCATATTCACAACTTGCAACATCAAAGGAGTGTTTTGTGCACCCTGATACAAACATTATCTGAATGTCAGCTAATATTTTTTGTGTTTTGGGAACCTATCTCTTGTCATATCCCCACAATGTTCCCACAACCTAACAAAATGTTTTAGGAAATTTTAAAGAACATAAAAATGTGTTCCGGGAACGTTCTGGGTGTAAACTTTGTATAATCATCTGCACAACTGGACAGCTTTTGTATTTTGGGGAAATGTCTTTTGTGATGATCCCACCAGATTGTTCTCACAACCTAATGAAACATTCTGGGAACCTTTACAAGAACAGACAAAATACGTTCGGGGAACATTCTTGCAACATCAGGCAGATGTTTTGTACAAACATTGTATAATCATCATCAAGAATGGACAGTTTTTGAGTTATGAGAACATTTGACGCAACCTAACGAATGTTCCGGGAACTTTCACTGAAGTAAATTTGGTTTGCTGGGAAAACATTACTTTGTGTTATTACATTCCCTGGAAACCTAATGAGAACGTTTGGGGAACGTTCTGTTGTAGTTGTTGTGCACAACATTTAAGGTGAATGTTAGGAGAACATTCCAAGGATAATTCATTTAAAACATTTTTTTAAATTCTAACAATTGTTGTCAAAAACATTCTTTGAATATTTTGGGGATGTTATCATCCTAATATTATATAATGTTAGATAAAACCCTAACTAGAAAGTATTGGGGAATTTTAGCTAATGTTCTGGGAATGTTCCCAGTTTGCTGGGTTATGAGGTCAGTTTCAACAGCTTCACTCACATCTGACAAAGAAGCCAATCATTGTTGTTCAAAGCATGATGTTTGTTTTAGAATGTTAAAACTGAACACAATGAGAACATGTTCAATAGCACCATTTAGGTTTGAAATGATACAATAAATATTATGTCATAGTTTGGGCTTGTTTGCTGCTGGCACAGCTCTCCAAAATAGATTGTAAAATAGATGTTCTTATCTTAATGGGACCACATGAATAGAAATCAATTGTTTTCTTTATGAAGGGACGATAAAGACAAATTAATTAAACTAATTTCTCTTTCTCTCTCTCTCTCTCTATCCACCCCTCTCTCACTTTCCCTCCATCCATCCATCCATTCAACTCTCTCTCTCTCCTTTCTCTCTCTCTCTCTCTCTCTCCTTTCTCTCTCTCTCTCTCTCTCTCTCTCTCTCTCTATCCACCCCTCTCTCACTTTCCCTCCATCCATCCATCCATTCAACTCTCTCTCTCTTCTTTCTCTCTCTCTCTCTCTCCCTCTCTCTCTCTCTCTCTCTCTCTCTCTCTCTCTCTCTCTCTCTCTCTCCTTCTCTCTCTCTCCCTCTCTTTCTATCTCTCGCTCTCTTCTCTCTCTCTCCCTCTCTCTCTCTCTTCTCTCTCTCTCCCTCTCTGTCTCTCTTCTCTCTCTCTCTCTCTCTCTCTCTCTCTCTCTCTCTCTCTCTCTCTCTCTCTCTCTCTCTCTCTCTCTCTCTCTCTCGGTTCATCAGACCTCAGTCCGTTCCCAGGCCAGTTTGATCGTCAGTTCCCGGGTCTCCCCTCTCTGACGGAGTCTCGTTTTTCCAGTCCCAGAATGCACTACCCCACCACCTTCACCTACACCCCTCCCGTCACCGCCGCCATGTCGCTAGGCTCCGCCCACTACCACACCTACCTGCCCCCTCCCTACCCCGGTTCCGCCCAAAGTCAGAGTGGACCCTTCCAAACCAGCAGTACTCCCTATCTTTACTATGGAGCCTCCTCTGGGTCGTACCAGTTCTCCATGGTTCCCGGGGGGGACCGCTCACCCTCCAGGATGGTTCCTCCCTGCACCAGCGCTTCCACCGGCAGCTCCCTGGCTAACCCTAACCTGCCCAGCCAAGGTGGGGGAGAGGGGGTGGTGGAGGGGGATGGGAGTCACAGCAACTCCCCCACTGTACTCAACCCTGCTGGGGGGCGCATGGACGAAGCTGTCTGGAGACCCTACTGAGGAGGAGGAGTTGGAACTAGATGAAGGAGGCGGAACACGAGGAGGAAGATGAGGAGAAGAGGAGGAAGAGGAGGATGAAGAGAAGGAGGAAAGGAGAGGATTCCCGAAGAAAGTAGGTGTGACAATGTAACTGATGTCATGGTTTTTAAAGCACAAATCCTTTTTGAAAGGGGAGTTGTTGAGTTGCGATGAATAAACACCAGTGTCTCCTGCATCTGGAAATATACTCTGAGATAAAATGACAAAAGGTACAAAGGGAATGACTAGTATGGACCTGTCTGGAGGAATGTGCTGTGGCCAGACAGACAGACACTACAAAGGGATCTCGTCTCTTCTCAGCATCAATGAGACACAAACATGAACAATTATGGTAGACTGCCGGCCCCAGTGAAGAAGACATTATAATACCAAAGTATTACCACATAGTAATCATTGTACTACAATACTACTATATAGTACTATACCATAGTACTACAATACTACTATATAGTACTATACCATAGTACTATAATAATACTATACCATAGTACTATAAGGAGATGTATATATATAACAGGACTATTTAACAGGACTATATAACAGGACTATATAACAGGACCATATAACAGGACTATATAACAGGACTATATAACAGGACTATATAACAGGACTATATAACAGGACTATATAACAGGACCATATAACAGGACTATATAACAGGACTATATAACAGGACTATTTAACAGGACTATATAACAGGACTATTTAACAGGACTATTTAACAGGACTATATAACAGGACTATATAACAGGACCATATAACAGGACTATATAACAGGACTATATAACAGGACTATATAACAGGACTATTTAACAGGACTATATAACAGGACTATATAACAGGACTATATAACAGGACTATTTAACAGGACTATATAACAGGACTATATAACAGGACTATATAACAGGACTATATAACAGATAACAGGACTATATAACAGGACTATATAGCAGGACTATATAACAGGACTATATAACAGGACCATATAACAGGACTATATAACAGGACTATATAACAGGACTATTTAACAGGACTATATAACAGGACTATATAACAGGACTATATAACAGGACTATATAACAGGACTATATAGCAGGACTATATAACAGGACTATATAACAGGACTATATAACAGGACTACATGACAGAACATCACTGAGTAGCGAAAGAGGACAGGAACATTTATGCTACCATGGTGATGACAGTCACACACGTGTTACCACAGTGATGATGAGAGTCACATGTAATGTTATTGTGTGGTGGTATGAACGGCAAGTTTGCTTTAAAATGTCTGTACACTCATTTTATATCAATGAATTAAATTGGTATATTATTTGTGAAAAGATGATGTGAGTTGAGGAGTTTTAACTTATGAAGACATAAATGACGTAATGTATTTGTTAACTTGAGGGTAAAATCGTCATCTGAATATTAGATCATTAGATCTAATCTGTCTGTCTTTTTCATTCAAAGATGTATATTTTTAACATGTTGTAAGTTTAAACATGCTCTCCAAAGAGAATGAAATAACAAGTTTGCTCTGTAAAAAAAAATAATGATTCTGTCTGAATGATGACATCCTCGTGCGTACAGTAACTTCCTTAACGACCAACGACTTCACACGACAACCACATGTATCAACGCCGTCTAAACCAACGACAACTTGTTACTTCAATCAGGAAGGTACATTTTTGTCACATTGAAACGGTTCAAATCTCCGGAGCCGACAAGGTGAAAATCTGTCTCAGTGCCCTTGAGCAAGGCACTTAACCCTAATTGCTACAGAGGCACTTTACAATGGTGACCCTGGTCCTGAGCCCACCAACTGTGCTTGTCAGGGGGATTTGGGATATCACATTTTCATTAGACACTTGAGTGTAAGCACCCCCAAAATTATTATTATTATTATTATACAAAAGCAATATTTATAGTTACTTACACAGATACACAGGTACACAGGTACACAGGTGCACAGGTACACAGGTACACAGATACACAGGTACACAGGTACACAGGTGCACAGGTACACAGGTACACAGATACACAGGTACACAGATACACAGATACACAGGTACACAGATACACAGGTACACAGGTACACAGGTACACAGATAACCAGGTACACATGTACACAGATACACAGGTACACAGGTACACAGATACACAGATACACAGGTACACAGGTACACAGGTACACAGGTACACAGGTACACAGATACACAGGTGCACAGGTACACAGGTACACAGATACACAGGTACACAGATACACAGGTACACAGATACACAGGTACACAGGTACACAGGTACACAGATACACAGGTACACAGGTACACAGATAACCAGGTACACATGTACACAGATACACAGGTACACAGGTACACAGATACACAGGTACACAGGTACACAGGTACACAGATACACAGGTACACAGGTACACAGGTACACAGATACACAGGTACACAGGTACACAGATACACAGGTACACAGGTACACAGGTACACAGGTACACAGATACACAGGTGCACAGGTGCACAGGTGCACAGGTACACAGGTACACAGATACACAGGTACACAGGTACACAGATACACAGGTACACAGATACACAGGTACACAGATACACAGGTACACAGGTACACAGGTACACAGGTGCACAGGTACACAGATAACCAGGTACACAGATACACAGATACACAGGTACACAGGTACACAGGTGCACAGATACACAGGTACACAGGTACACAGGTAGGCCAAAGATCAAGATGGTTGTGCCAGGCTTTTTTGGTGTCTACAACACAGGGTACTGTATGTGGTGTGGCTGGTCAGCATGAACACCTCATGTCCTGTATGGTATGTACCACCTCCAGTCCTCACCTCACTGGATTCACACTCAGTTCAATATGAGTCACATACATACACTATCTACATTAACAATCACATGCACTATCTATATTAACAATCACATGCACTATCTACATTAACAATCACATGCACTATCTATATTAACAATCACATGCACTATCTATATTAACAATCACATGCACTATCTACATTAACAATCACATGCACTATCTATATTAACAATCACATGCACTATCTATATTAACAATCACATGCACTATCTACATTAACAAGCACATACACTATCTATATTAACAAGCACATACACTATCTATATTAACAAGCACATACACTATCTATATTAACAATCACATGCACTATCTATATTAACAATCACATGCACTATCTACATTAACAAGCACATACACTATCTATATTAACAATCACATACAGGGTTGCAAACTTGAAGTAGCTTTTCCAAAATTCCCGGGTTTTCCAGACATCCAGATTGAAAGATTGGGACAGAATGAGCAGGACATCCTGGAACACAATTCCCATTCATACAGTATGTTCACTCCTGTAAATCATACAGTATGTTCACTCCTGTAAATCATACAGTATGTTCACTCCTGTAAATCATACAGTATGTTCACTCCTGTAAATCATACAGTATGTTCACTCCTGTAAATCATACAGTATGTTCACTCCTGTAAATCATACAGTATGTTCACTCCTGTAAATCATACAGTATGTTCACCCCTGTAAATCATACAGTATGTTCACTCCTGTAAATCATACAGTATGTTCACCCCTGTAAATCGTACAGTATGTTCACCCCTGTAAATCATACAGTATGTTCACCCCTGTAAATCATACAGTATGTTCACTCCTGTAAATCATACAGTATGTTCACTCCTGTAAATCATACAGTATGTTCACTCCTGTAAATCGTACAGTATGTTCACTCCTGTAAATCATACAGTATGTTCACCCCTGTAAATCATACAGTATGTTCACCCCTGTAAATCATACAGTATGTTCACTCCTGTAAATCATACAGTATGTTCACTCCTGTAAATCGTACAGTATGTTCACTCCTGTAAATCGTACAGTATGTTCACTCCTGTAAATCATACAGTATGTTCACTCCTGTAAATCATACAGTATGTTCACTCCTGTAAATCATACAGTATGTTCACTCCTGTAAATCATACAGTATGTTCACCCCTGTAAATCATACAGTATGTTCACCCCTGTAAATCATACAGTATGTTCACCCCTGTAAATCATACAGTATGTTCACTCCTGTAAATCATACAGTATGTTCACTCCTGTAAATCATACAGTATGTTCACCCCTGTAAATCATACAGTATGTTCACTCCTGTAAATCATACAGTATGTTCACCCCTGTAAATCGTACAGTATGTTCACCCCTGTAAATCATACAGTATGTTCACCCCTGTAAATCGTTCTATGAGATTTACAAGGACTTGGTGTTCAGCATCTGTTTACTGATGTGCTGCAGAGGACTTTCTGAAGTAGTATCTTGGTGTCTTAACACTTAAAAGCACAACAGTAAAATATATATATATTATTTTTTCATTTATTAATTAATTTATAATCCTCCCACTGTTGTTAAAAATATTATTATTTTGACTTGTTTTTAAGTCTGGATCAAAATGTTTTTTTTTCTTTGAGTTAATTTATTATTATTTTCTCGTTGTTATGTTCTATTTCAGTGTCGCAGTAGGACGACTATACAGTAGTATCTGACCACAGTCCAGTATTCCTCATGTTAGGACGTTACCATAACTATCGGCAGGGTAGCCTAGTGGTTAGAGTGTAGAGGCGGCAGGGTAGCCTAGTGGTTAGAGTGTAGAGACGGCAGGGTAGCCTAGTGGTTAGAGTGTAGAGGTGGTAGGGTAGCCTAGTGGTTAGAGTGTAGAGCTGGTAGGTAGCCTAGTGGTTAGAGTGTAGAGGCGGCAGGGTAGCCTAGTGGTTAGAGTGTAGAGGAGGTAGGGTAGCCTAGTGGTTAGAGTGTAGAGGCGGCAGGGTAGCCTAGTGGTTAGAGTGTAGAGGTGGTAGGGTAGCCTAGTGGTTAGAGTGTAGAGGTGGCAGGTAGCCTAGTGGTTAGAGTGTAGAGGTTGCAGGGTAGCCTAGTGGTTAGAGTGTAGAGGCGGCAGGGTAGCCTAGTGGTTAGAGTGTAGAGGTGGCAGGGTAGTCTAGTGGTTAGAGTGTAGAGGCGGCAGGGTAGCCTAGTGGTTAGAGTGTAGAGGCGGCAGGGTAGCCTAGTGGTTAGAGTGTAGAGGCGGCAGGGTAGCCTAGTGGTTAGAGTGTAGAGGCGGCAGGGTAGCCTAGTGGTTAGAGTGTAGAGGCGGCAGGGTAGCCTAGTGGTTAGAGTGTAGAGGCGGCAGGGTAGCCTAGTGGTTAGAGTGTAGAGGCGGTAGGTAGCCTAGTGGTTAGAGCGTAGAGGCGGCAGGTAGCCTAGTGGTTAGAGTGTAGAGGCGGTAGGTAGCCTAGTGGTTAGAGTGTAGAGGCGGCAGGGTAGCCTAGTGGTTAGAGTGTAGAGGCGGTAGGTAGCCTAGTGGTTAGAGCGTAGAGGAGGCAGGTAGCCTAGTGGTTAGAGTGTAGAGGCGGTAGGTAGCCTAGTGGTTAGAGCGTAGAGGAGGCAGGTAGCCTAGTGGTTAGAGTGTAGAGGAGGCAGGTAGCCTAGTGGTTAGAGCGTAGAGGAGGCAGGTAGCCTAGTGGTTAGAGTGTAGAGGCGGCAGGGTAGCCTAGTGGTTAGAGTGTAGAGGCGGCAGGGTAGCCTAGTGGTTAGAGTGTAGAGGCGGCAGGGTAGTCTAGTGGTTAGAGTGTAGAGGTGGTAGGTAGCCTAGTGGTTAGAGTGTAGAGGCGGCAGGGTAGCCTAGTGGTTAGAGTGTAGAGGCGGCAGGGTAGCCTAGTGGTTAGAGTGTAGAGGCGGCAGGGTAGTCTAGTGGTTAGAGTGTAGAGGTGGTAGGTAGCCTAGTGGTTAGAGTGTAGAGGCGGCAGGGTAGCCTAGTGGTTAGAGTGTAGAGGCGGTAGGTAGCCTAGTGGTTAGAGTGTAGAGGCGGTAGGTAGCCTAGTGGTTAGAGTGTAGATGCGGCAGGGTAGCCTAGTGGTTAGAGTGTAGAGGCGGTAGGTAGCCTAGTGGTTAGAGTGTAGAGGTGGCAGGGTAGCCTAGTGGTTAGAGTGTAGAGGAAGCAGGGTAGTCTAGTGGTTAGAGTGTAGAGGCGGCAGGGTAGTCTAGTGGTTAGAGTGTAGAGGAGGCAGGGTAGTCTAGTGGTTAGAGTGTAGAGGCGGCAGGGTAGCCTAGTGGTTAGAGTGTAGAGGCGGCAGGGGAGCCTAGTGGTTAGAGTGTAGAGGCGGTAGGTAGCCTAGTGGTTAGAGTGTAGAGGCGGCAGGGTAGCCTAGTGGTTAGAGTGTAGAGGAGGCAGGGTAGTCTAGTGGTTAGAGTGTAGAGGTGGCAGGGTAGCCTAGTGGTTAGAGTGTAGAGGCGGCAGGGTAGCCTAGTGGTTAGAGTGTAGAGGCGGCAGGGTAGCCTAGTGGTTAGAGTGTAGAGGCGGCAGGGTAGCCTAGTGGTTAGAGTGTAGAGGCGGCAGGGTAGCCTAGTGGTTAGAGTGTAGAGGCGGTAGGTAGCCTAGTGGTTAGAGTGTAGAGGTGGCAGGGTAGCCTAGTGGTTAGAGTGTAGAGGAAGCAGGGTAGTCTAGTGGTTAGAGTGTAGAGGCGGCAGGGTAGTCTAGTGGTTAGAGTGTAGAGGAGGCAGGGTAGTCTAGTGGTTAGAGTGTAGAGGCGGCAGGGTAGCCTAGTGGTTAGAGTGTAGAGGCGGCAGGGTAGCCTAGTGGTTAGAGTGTAGAGGCGGTAGGTAGCCTAGTGGTTAGAGTGTAGAGGTGGCAGGGTAGCCTAGTGGTTAGAGTGTAGAGGAGGCAGGGTAGTCTAGTGGTTAGAGTGTAGAGGCGGCAGGGTAGTCTAGTGGTTAGAGTGTAGAGGAGGCAGGGTAGCCTAGTGGTTAGAGTGTAGAGGCGGCAGGGTAGTCTAGTGGTTAGAGTGTAGAGGAGGCAGGGTAGTCTAGTGGTTAGAGTGTAGAGGCGGCAGGGTAGTCTAGTGGTTAGAGTGTAGAGGAGGCAGGGTAGCCTAGTGGTTAGAGTGTAGAGGCGGTAGGTAGCCTAGTGGTTAGAGTGTAGAGGTGGCAGGGTAGCCTAGTGGTTAGAGTGTAGAGGTGGCAGGGTAGCCTAGTGGTTAGAGTGTAGAGGCGGCAGGGTAGCCTAGTGGTTAGAGTGGAGGGGTGGCAGGGTAGCCTAGTGGTTAGAGTGTAGAGGCGGCAGGGTAGCCTAGTGGTTAGAGTGTAGAGGCGGCAGGGTAGCCTAGTGGTTAGAGTGTAGAGGCGGTAGGTAGCCTAGTGGTTAGAGTGTAGAGGTGGCAGGATAGCCTAGTGGTTAGAGTGTAGAGGTGGCAGGGTAGCCTAGTGGTTAGAGTGTAGAGGCGGCAGGGTAGCCTAGTGGTTAGAGTGGAGGGGTGGCAGGCTAGCCTAGTGGTTAGAGTGTAGGGGCGGCAGGGTAGCCTAGTGGTTAGAGCGTTGGACTAGTAACCGGAAGGTTGCGAGTTCAAACCCCCGAGCTGACAAGGTACAAATCTGTCGTTCTGCCCCTGAACAGGCAGTTAACCCACTGTTCCTAGGGCCGTCATTGAAAATAAGAATTTGTTCTTAACTGACTTGCCTGGTTAAATAAAGGTAAAAATAAAAAAACAACACAGAGAGAAGATGTTTCCAGTTAGCTTACTAAACCCATGTGACTGGAGGTGATACATACCATACAGGACTGGAGGTGATACATACCATACAGGACTGGAGGTGATACATACCATACAGGACTGGAGGTGATACATACCATACAGGACTGGAGGTGATACATACCATACAGGACTGGAGGTGATACATACCATACAGGACTGGAGGTGTTACATACCATACAGGACTGGAGGTGATACATACCATACAGGACTGGAGGTGTTACATACCATACAGGACTGGAGGTGTTACATACCATACAGGACTGGAGGTGTTACATACCATACAGGACTGGAGGTGTTACATACCATAGAGGACTGGAGGTGTTACATACCATACAGGACTGGAGGTGATACATACCATACAGGACTGGAGGTGATACATACCATACAGGACTGGAGGTGATACATACAGGACTGGAGGTGATACATACAGGACTGGAGGTGATACATACAGGACTGGAGGTGATACATACAGGACTGGAGGTGATACATACAGGACTGGAGGTGATACATACAGGACTGGAGGTGATACATACAGGACTGGAGGTGATACATACCATACAGGACTGGAGGTGATACATACCATACAGGACTGGAGGTGTTACATACCATACAGGACTGGAGGTGATACATACCATACAGGACTGGAGGTGATACATACCATACAGGACTGGAGGTGATACATACCATACAGGACTGGAGGTGATACATACCATACAGGACTGGAGGTGATACATACCATACAGGACTGGAGGTGATACATACCATACAGGACTGGAGGTGATACATACCATACAGGACTGGAGGTGATACATACCATACAGGACTGGAGGTGTTACATACCATACAGGACTGGAGGTGATACATACCATACAGGACTGAGGTGATACATACCATACAGGACTGGAGGTGATACATACCATACAGGACTGGAGGTGATACATACCATACAGGACTGGAGGTGATACATACCATACAGGACTGGAGGTGATACATACCATACAGGACTGGAGGTGATACATACCATACAGGACTGGAGGTGATACATGCCATACAGGACTGGAGGTGATACATGCCATACAGGACTGGAGGTGTTACATACCATACAGGACTGGAGGTGATACATACCATACAGGACTGGAGGTGATACATACCATACAGGACTGGAGGTGATACATACCATACAGGACTGGAGGTGATACATACCATACAGGACTGGAGGTGTTACATACCATACAGGACTGGAGGTGATACATACCATACAGGACTGGAGGTGATACATACCATACAGGACTGGAGGTGATACATACCATACAGGACTGGAGGTGATACATACCATACAGGACTGGAGGTGATACATACCATACAGGACTGGAGGTGTTACATACCATACAGGACTGGAGGTGATACATACCATACAGGACTGGAGGTGATACATACCATACAGGACTGGAGGTGATACATACCATACAGGACTGGAGGTGATACATACAGGACTGGAGGTGTTACATACCATACAGGACTGGAGGTGATACATACCATACAGGACTGGAGGTGATACATACAGGACTGGAGGTGATACATACAGGACTGGAGGTGATACATACCATACAGGACTGGAGGTGATACATACCATACAGGACTGGAGGTGATACATACCATACAGGACTGGAGGTGATACATACCATACAGGACTGGAGGTGATACATACCATACAGGACTGGAGGTGATACATACCATACAGGACTGGAGGTGTTACATACCATACAGGACTGGAGGTGATACATACCATACAGGACTGGAGGTGATACATACAGGACTGGAGGTGATACATACCATACAGGACTGGAGGTGATACATACCATACAGGACTGGAGGTGTTACATACCATACAGGACTGGAGGTGTTACATACCATACAGGACTGGAGGAGATACATACCATACAGGACTGGAGGTGATACATACAGGACTGGAGGTGATACATACCATACAGGACTGGAGGTGATACATACCATACAGGGCTGGAGGTGTTACATACCATACAGGACTGGAGGTGATACATACCATACAGGGCTGGAGGTGATACATACCATACAAGACTGGAGGTGATACATACCATACAGGACTGGAGGTGATACATACCATACAGGACTGGAGGTGATACATACCATACAGGACTGGAGGTGATACATACCATACAGGACTGGAGGTGTTACATACCATACAGGACTGGAGGTGTTACATACCATACAGGACTGGAGGTGATACATACCATACAGGACTGGAGGTGATACATACCATACAGGACTGGAGGTGATACATACAGGACTGGAGGTGATACATACAGGACTGGAGGTGATACATACAGGACTGGAGGTGATACATACAGGACTGGAGGTGATACATACAGGACTGGAGGTGATACATACAGGACTGGAGGTGATACATACAGGACTGGAGGTGATACATACCATACAGGACTGGAGGTGATACATACCATACAGGACTGGAGGTGTTACATACCATACAGGACTGGAGGTGATACATACCATACAGGACTGGAGGTGATACATACCATACAGGACTGGAGGTGATACATACCATACAGGACTGGAGGTGATACATACCATACAGGACTGGAGGTGATACATACCATACAGGACTGGGGTGAGGTGATACCATACAGGACTGGAGGTGATACATACCATACAGGACTGGAGGTGATACATACCATACAGGACTGGAGGTGTTACATACCATACAGGACTGGAGGTGATACATACCATACAGGACTGGAGGTGATACATACCATACAGGACTGGAGGTGATACATACCATACAGGACTGGAGGTGATACATACCATACAGGACTGGAGGTGATACATACCATACAGGACTGGAGGTGATACATACCATACAGGACTGGAGGTGATACATACCATACAGGACTGGAGGTGATACATGCCATACAGGACTGGAGGTGATACATACCATACAAGACTGGAGGTGTTACATACCATACAGGACTGGAGGTGATACATACCATACAGGACTGAGGTGATACATACCATACAGGACTGGAGGTGTTACATACCATACAGGACTGGAGGTGATACATACCATACAGGACTGGAGGTGATACATACCATACAGGACTGGAGGTGATACATACCATACAGGACTGGAGGTGATACATACCATACAGGACTGGAGGTGATACATACCATACAGGACTGGAGGTGATACATACCATACAGGACTGGAGGTGATACATGCCATACAGGACTGGAGGTGATACATACCATACAAGACTGGAGGTGTTACATACCATACAGGACTGGAGGTGATACATACCATACAGGACTGGAGGTGATACATACCATACAGGACTGGAGGTGATACTACCATACAGGACTGGAGGTGTTACATACCATACAGGACTGGAGGTGATACATACCATACAGGACTGGAGGTGATACATACCATACAGGACTGGAGGTGATACATACCATACAGGACTGGAGGTGATACATACCATACAGGACTGGAGGTGATACATACCATACAGGACTGGAGGTGTTACATACCATACAGGACTGGAGGTGATACATACCATACAGGACTGGAGGTGATACATACCATACAGGACTGGAGGTGATACATACCATACAGGACTGGAGGTGATACATACAGGACTGGAGGTGTTACATACCATACAGGACTGGAGGTGATACATACCATACAGGACTGGAGGTGATACATACAGGACTGGAGGTGATACATACAGGACTGGAGGTGATACATACCATACAGGACTGGAGGTGATACATACCATACAGGACTGGAGGTGATACATACCATACAGGACTGGAGGTGATACATACCATACAGGACTGGAGGTGATACATACCATACAGGACTGGAGGTGATACATACCATACAGGACTGGAGGTGTTACATACCATACAGGACTGGAGGTGATACATACCATACAGGACTGGAGGTGATACATACAGGACTGGAGGTGATACATACCATACAGGACTGGAGGTGATACATACCATACAGGACTGGAGGTGTTACATACCATACAGGACTGGAGGTGTTACATACCATACAGGACTGGAGGAGATACATACCATACAGGACTGGAGGTGATACATACAGGACTGGAGGTGATACATACCATACAGGACTGGAGGTGATACATACCATACAGGGCTGGAGGTGTTACATACCATACAGGACTGGAGGTGATACATACCATACAGGGCTGGAGGTGATACATACCATACAAGACTGGAGGTGATACATACCATACAGGACTGGAGGTGATACATACCATACAGGACTGGAGGTGATACATACCATACAGGACTGGAGGTGATACATACCATACAGGACTGGAGGTGTTACATACCATACAGGACTGGAGGTGTTACATACCATACAGGACTGGAGGTGATACATACCATACAGGACTGGAGGTGATACATACCATACAGGACTGGAGGTGTTACATACCATACAGGACTGGAGGTGATACATACCATACAGGGCTGGAGGTGTTACATACCATACAGGACTGGAGGTGATACATACCATACAGGACTGGAGGTGATACATACCATACAGGACTGGAGGTGTTACATACCATACAGGACTGGAGGTGATAAATACAGGACTGGAGGTGATACATACCATACAGGACTGGAGGTGATACATACAGGACTGGAGGTGTTACATACCATACAGGACTGGAGGTGGTACATACCATACAGGACTGGAGGTGTTACATACCATACAGGACTGGAGGTGATACATACCATACAGGGCTGGAGGTGTTACATACCATACAGGACTGGAGGTGATACATACCATACAGGACTGGAGGTGATACATACCATACAGGACTGGAGGTGTTACATACCATACAGGACTGGAGGTGATAAATACAGGACTGGAGGTGATACATACCATACAGGACTGGAGGTGATACATACCATACAGGACTGGAGGTGTTACATACCATACAGGACTGGAGGTGGTACATACCATACAGGACTGGAGGTGTTACATACCATACAGGACTGGAGGTGATACATACCATACAGGACTGGAGGTGATCTGGAGGTGATACATACCATACAGGACTGGAGGTGATACATACAGGACTGGAGGTGATACATACCATACAGGACTGGAGGTGATACATACAGGACTGGAGGTGATACATACCATACAGGACTGGAGGTGTTACATACCATACAGGACTGGAGGTGTTACATACCATACAGGACTGGAGGTGATACATACCATACAGGACTGGAGGTGTTACATACCATACAGGACTGGAGGTGATACATACCATACAGGACTGGAGGTGATACATACAGGACTGGAGGTGATACATACCATACAGGACTGGAGGTGTTACATACCATACAGGACTGGAGGTGATACATACCATACAGGACTGGAGGTGATACATACCATACAGGCCTGGAGGTGTTACATACCATACAGGACTGGAGGTGATACATACAGGACTGGAGGTGATACATACCATACAGGACTGGAGGTGATACATACCATACAGGACTGGAGGTGATACATGCCATACAGGACTGGAGGTTTTACATACCATACAGGACTGGAGGTGATACATACCATACAGGACTGGAGGTGATACATACCATACAGGACTGGAGGTGGTACATACCATACAGGACTGGAGGTGTTACATACCATACAGGACTGGAGGTGATACATACCATACAGGACTGGAGGTGATCTGGAGGTGATACATACCATACAGGACTGGAGGTGATACATACAGGACTGGAGGTGATACATACCATACAGGACTGGAGGTGATACATACCATACAGGACTGGAGGTGATACATACCATACAGGACTGGAGGTGTTACATACCATACAGGACTGGAGGTGATACATACCATACAGGACTGGAGGTGTTACATACCATACAGGACTGGAGGTGATACATACCATACAGGACTGGAGGTGTTACATACCATACAGGACTGGAGGTGTTACATACCATACAGGACTGGAGGTGATACATACCATACAGGACTGGAGGTGATACATACCATACAGGACTGGAGGTGATACATACCATACAGGACTGGAGGTGATACATACCATACAGGACTGGAGGTGTTACATACCATACAGGACTGGAGGTGATACATACCATACAGGACTGGAGGTGTTACATACCATACAGGACTGGAGGTGATACATACCATACAGGACTGGAGGTGATACATTAATTACACCCTATTCCCTATCGTCACTACTTTAGACCAGTTGTCTGTCCCTAATTACACCCTATTCCCTATCGTCACTACTTTAGACCAGTGTTCTGTCCTTAATTACACCCTATTCCCTATCGTCACTACTTTAGACCAGTGTTCTGTCCCTAATTACACCCTATTCCCTATCGTCACTACTTTAGACCAGTGTCTGTCCCTAATTACACCCTATTCCCTATCGTCACTACTTTAGACCAGTTGTCTGTCCCTAATTACACCCTATTCCCTATCGTCACTACTTTAGACCAGTTGTCTGTCCCTAATTACACCCTATTCCCTATCGTCACTACTTTAGACCAGTGTTCTGTCCCTAATTACACCCTATTCCCTATCGTCACTACTTTAGACCAGTGTTCTGTCCCTAATTACACCCTATTCCCTATCGTCACTACTTTAGACCAGTGTTCTGTCCCTAATTACACCCTATTCCCTATAGTCACTACTTTAGACCAGTGTTCTGTCCCTAATTACACCCTATTCCCTATCGTCACTACTTTAGACCAGTGTTCTGTCCCTAATTACCCCCCCCCCCACACACATTTCCCCTCAGAACAGCCTCAATCTGTCAGGGTCATGGACTCTACAAGGTGTAGAAAGCGTTTCCACAGGGCTGCTGGTCCCATGTTGACTCCAATGATTCCCACAGTTGTGTCAAGTTGGCTGGATGTCCTTTGGGTGGTGGACCGTTCTTGATTCACACGGG